>NW_004086683.1:0-5762 GCF_000220395.1 Ichthyophthirius multifiliis
TATATATATATATATATATATATATATATATATATATATATATATATATATATATATATATATATATATATACAAAAAATAGATTTTTTTTTATATTTTAAATTAAAATTAAACTAAACCTAAAATCTATATATTCATTATTTTAAATTTTCATTTATTTTTTGTAATTTTATTATAGATAAATTTATAAAATGTTAATTTTTTTTATTATTATATTTAGAGATAAATTTATAAAAATATTCTAAATTTAAAAAAGTATAATTTTTATTTTATTTTATAAATATAAGAAAAAAATAAAACAAAAATAAACATAAAAAAATATGTCTTATAATAATATTAAAAATATTATTGCAATAAAGTTCGATATAAAGGATGTTTCTAAAACAGGAGGACGGTAATATTTTTAAAAGCCATATTTTTTTATATATATATATATAATTTTTAGTTCTAAACTATTATATAGCTGGTAATTCTTAATAAACTAAAACAGAAATTAAATAGATTTAGCTTATTCAATAAAAACTGGAAAATATAGATTATTCTTTAATAAAATACTAATATAAGAACTAAGAAAGTAAATAAAAAAAAAATATATTTTTATATATAAAGTAAAATATATATATAAAAATAGATAAAAGAATTCAAAAGAATACTACTAATAATTTTAAACATAAGATATTTAATTTTTAATAAAATAAACATGTGAATTTGGATTTGAGATATTTATAAATGGCTTATCTTTTTAATAAATATAAGAACAGGAGTAATTATTATGAAATATTTATATATATTCATAGAATTTTTATATTTTTTATTAGGTCAAATAATGAATAAAAAAAAAAAAATATATAAGAAAATGAAAATTAAAAATAACATGAAATTAATTTCGATTAGGCTACATTTTATTCATTTATAAATAATCAATCCAATTAAATAAATAATTTAGGTATTATAGATGATCTAATTGATTTTCCTGAAACAAATTAAATTAATAATAAATATAAAATAGAAGATTTGATAGAATTCGAAGAATAAAATAGTGATACAAATGAAATAACTACCATATAAGATAACATATAAGCATAAAACAATGAATAGAATAATAAACTAATAATAAATAATTAAAAAAAAGACTCAAAAGATAATAATATAAATGTTATAGATGAATTAATTAATATTTCTGATACAAATTAAACAAATAAAAAAATAAAACAGATGATTTAATAGAATTCGATGAATAAAATAATCATACAAATAAAATATTAACTATAAAAGATAACAAATAAGAATAAAACAATAAATAAAATAACGAAATAATATAATAAAATTAAAAAAATGATTCATAAGAAAATAAAGATAAACATAATATAATAAATATATGTGATATCATGGGTTAATAAACAGACGATAAATAAGACATAAATAAAATATAAATAAATTTATAAAAAAATGAATAATCAAATGTATAATAATAAACTGAAAATATAAAACTATAATAAGCATAAAATAATAACGAATAAATAAAAGATTTTAATAATTTTTAAACGTAATATATATAAAATTTTTAAAAATATGATATATAATATATATAAATATATATATAGTAGTATATATAACACATAATTTAACACTAATATGAGCTTATTTTCAATGTTAGATATTTAAGCAGAATAAATAAACGAATAACTTCAAAAATAAGAATTTAAATAAAAAAAAAACGATCCTTTTTCTAATATAAAAACAGAAATATGAAGAAAAAAATAATAATATATATTTATATATTAATATATTTAAAAAAATCTATATATTTATATATATATATTTATATATATAAATATAAAGAAAAAATAAAATAATAATTATATATTTATATATATATATTTTTTTTATTAATAAAAAAAAAATTTTAATAATATTATAAATATATAAATATTAATTTATATAAAAATTATAAATATTTTTATTTAAATTATATATTAATATATTTATATATATTTTTTTATAAATATTAATATTTATTTTTTATTATCAAAATAAATTATATATGTTTTTTCTTTTGTTTTAAATTCTTAAATAAAGTATTATATATTTATCATTTTTTAATTATAAAATATTTTAAATATATATTTTATTTTATAAAAAAAAAAATATATATATATTAATATTTATAAATAATTAAATATATTTATTATTTATATATTTATATATTTATATATTTTTATATTTATATATTTATTATTTTTATTCATTAAAACTAATTTTAAATAAAATTCGCTTCTTGTATAATTTAATTAATATTTAAATGACTTATTTATTATAGACAAACCATAATAACAGCAAAATCATTAGACATAAGTTATTTTCTTTTTATTTTTAAAATAGCTAGTCCAATATAATATATATATTTTATCATATTGTCTTATGAAAAAAGACAATCCCAAAGCTATATGACTTTATCAATTGAAAACTCTTATGTAAAAAGTAACAGAATCCACCTTAAAGCATAGAAATGAGGATCAACATCCATTTTATCGAAATGCGCAGCTAATTGAGAGTCGTTTTTGTGCAAAAAAGATCTAAACTCGAAACACTTACTTCTTATTCCTTATTAATAATCATCAAGTTCTCTTATAAAACGATCTTTAATGAAGCTCATTAGATGTGTAAATATATAGAAAGCCCCACACTCAGTTTAAAAGAGTTCATCTTATATATATAAATGTAAAAAATTTAAATCAAATTCTCTTTCAGCCTACATAACATAATATAAAGGCGCTAAAATTTCATTCATACCCTAAACATACAAAACAGCATTATTCAATTTAGCATAAATGAAAAGAATTCTACTTAATACATCACAATGTCTTTCTTCTAAAGTTTATTACTTTTTTATTTTTTCAAGTCTAATTTATGTCTGGAATGGAATCTAGTATATATTATCATCTCTCATAGTTAGTTTTGTAAAAAACTCGATTTCTTATCGAGTTCTTTCTGTATCTTTTTCTATTTAACTAAAAATCTCATGATCTTGAAAATATTATGTCCATATATTATTTTCTTGGGTATTTAATGGATGATGGTCAGTTATGTTTTTATCTTAATTATTATTGTTTTATTGATTTATATTGTATTTTTTTGAAAAAGTTTGATCGTTTTTTAATTATTTTTATGTATTTTAGTAGTATTATTCTTACTTATTTATAATATTATCATCATTTTATAAAGGTTAATTTGCTTTTTTTTAATAATTCTAGTCTATTATTTATTTTTTTTCAACTTTTTATTATTATTGTTAGTTATAGTCTATATAATTGTTGTAGTCATCGCAACTTTCTTCGGGTTTATTTATTTTTTTCAAAAAATCTTATAAAAATTATATGTAACTTTATTAACTGTTTTATAATGTTTAGACCCATTTTTAACGTTATTTTGGTAAATAATTTAATAATATTTTCCATATTAATGGACGTAAACCTTTTATTGTATTAGGAATACCTTTTTTTGATTTTGATTTTAATTTTTGAATGTTTATTTGTTCTTGGTCGAGAATCTTTAATAACTTTAAAGATTTTTCGTGGTCTTTTTAAGGAATTGGGATTAGGGGGTTATTTAATTGGTTATATAGGTAATCGAGAGAATAAAATGTTTTCATTTATTCCATTTTTTATTTTTTTTTTTAGATAAAATTTATTTATTTTTATTATCAAAATATTTATATTATGTTTAAGAATTTTTTTAAAAATATTTTTTTTTTTTCGATAGAAATTATTATTTATTTATTTAATATTTTTTTTATATTTTTGTTTAAAAATGCAACATATATAAAATATATAATTGAGTGCATTTATTTTATATATATATATAATATAATTTAGGGGCGTATTTTATTATTGATTATAAAAATACTTCCCTTTTATATTATTCCCTATATTAAGTTTTTGTTTAGCTATATAAATTTTGCGGAAAATTAAAAAAATTATTATAAATTAGCTTTTTTTGTATTTTTTTTTTTTTCAAACTTATTTAAGAGAGAAAAAAGAAAAAAGAAAAAAAGAAGAAAGAAAAAAAAAAAAAAAAAACAAAAAAAAATTAGTTAAATTATTCAATTCTCATTTTAAATATCTTTTTTCTAAAATTAAAAAAATAAAAAACAAAAAATTAAAAATAAATAAAAAATAAAAAATACTTATTATTCTACAATTTGTTAAATTTATTTAAATTAATATTAAACAAATAAAGGTTTATACTTATCATCCTAAAAAAAAACATTAATAAGTATATATTTATAAAAATACCTTTTAATTCATAATAGATGAAGATTAAAAAATGTTCAACTAACTTTTCACAACCTTAAATTCTAGCATAACATAATAAACATATCTTTTTAAAATTTAATTATATATTAATTAAATATAAAAGAAATATAAACCTTATCGGAGTTGTATTTTTGCCATTTAGTATCATTAAATTCCTAAAAGAATTATCTAATAAATCTACATTCTTTAAAATTAATAAAAGCATAACCAACATTACATTAATTCTAATATTTATTTTGTTTTTAATTTAACAAAAAAAATATATATTACTGTAAAATCAATAGGTAGATAAAAAAAATCATAAGTATCATTATGATTCTTATTAATTAATTCCAGAAGTGTATCTTATTCGTATTTATTTGGAATATTTTTTATCATTAGTGTAGTTCTTCCATCATATTCAATCTATAAGTTTTTTTTTTTTATAAATTTAAATCGTTTATTTTTTATAAAAAAATTATAAAAATATTTACAATATCTAAGTTAATTTTAAATTCATATGCTAAATCAGAAATAGTATGTCTATGTCTTATAGGTTTTAAAGATTATTTATTAAATAATTATTGTTGAATAATTTATTATTATTAACAAGGTTTTTATAATTGTTTTTATTTATCAGTAGTATAATATAAATTAATATTATTTAATTAAAGCTATTATTGTTTAGTTTTGAATCCTAATTAAAATTATTATGGTTTTTATTATTATTATTAGTAAAATTAGAAATTTCTATTATTAGGAAGAAAATTATTATTATGTTTATAATATAAATTATTATTAAAGAAAGGAGAAGGATTATCAGACAATTATTATTATTATTATTATTATTATTATTATTATTATTATTATTATTATTATTGTTTTTATTATTACAATTATTATTGCTATTATATTAAATTTGGATTATTATTAAAAAGTTATTACTAATTTATTACTAAAAAATTATTATTTTTAGGTGCTGGAGGAAGAACAGGTTTAAAATTTTCAAAAACAAAATTGTTATTATTTTAAGAATCTAAAAAATTTAAGGTTGTATTTTCTTATATTGCATAAAATTACTTTTAATAAAAATTATTAGATTATTATTCGTTTAAATCAAAATTTAATTACTATGGATCAATATTATAATTCTATATTAATTTTTATAATTTAAATAAAATGTTTTTAATAATTATTTATTACTTTTATGCAATTTTAACTTTCTTCTGTTTTTCTAGTAGTTGTAGTTAATTTATTCGAAGATGAATTAGAATATCCAAAATTAGACAAAAGTTCTTCTTTAGGAGATTTTATTTCATAACTTTTTTTGCTATTACTAGAAGGATCTAAATATAATAAAAAAAATAAAAAATATATAATAAATGTAAATATATATAAATAAAAATATATATATATATTTATATAAACCATATCATTTATTTTAATATTATTATTTTATATATTTTT
>NW_004086681.1:0-8437 GCF_000220395.1 Ichthyophthirius multifiliis
TGTTTATTATTTATATAATATATATAAAATGGATATATATATATTATATATATTATTAAAAAATAAATTTTACATCTACGATTACCAAAATATATGAGCATTATTTATTAATTAAATAAATAGTAGTTTATTAATTTTGCATTTTTTTTTAAAAAAAAAACTTTTTGAATATAATTATTTTTTTTTTTATACAAAATATTTTATATTATTTTCAGGCTAAAAATTAGCTAAAAAATATATTTTATTAACTTTAAAAAACTTTTAAAAAAGAAATAATTAAAATTAATAAAAATTAGATATTATTTAATATTTTAAATATAAATAAAATTTAACAAATATTTATACATAAAAGAAAATTTTTTTTTTTTTTTAAATACAGACAATTAATATAAAGAATTAGTAAATAAAAATTATATATATAATTATTTTAAAATTATTAAAAAATTAAAATTCATTCAAACAATCAAGTCATCTATAAAAATTAAAAATAATAATAATAATAATAATAAATTAAATTAAATTAAATTAAATTAAATTAAATTAAATTAAATTAAATTAAATTATATTATATTATATTATATTATATTATATTATATTATATTAAATTAAATTAAATTAATTAAAAAAAAAATAAAAAAAATAAAATAAAATAAAATTAATTCTTTTAAATCAAATTTAATTATTATTTATTAAATTAAATATATTATATCAATATATAAAACTAAATTAAAAAAATTAAAAAAATACCATAATCTTCATCTAATTCTGTAAGTTCTTCCCAATTTATTTCATATTCAATTATCGGTGCGTTTTTTGGTATCCCTAAAGCTTTATTAATCATTTTATAAAATCTCTTTGCAAACTTCTGTGGCTTTCTTAGTACAAACCCTGAATTAATAACTGATCCTTCAAACATTAATTTTACTATATCTTCAACATATAGATTAATTTAATTATTAATTACTAAACTTAATAATTTTTAAATAGCAGGATGATTTGGATTAATTTCTAATATTTTTTTCTAATTACTAAATTTGGAAATATTCTATCTATCTTAACTTACTGCTGACTAAATTCTTTCCATATGCGCCGAAAAGCCTTATTTTCCAGGTAAAATAACACACGGGTGGTCTAATAATCTTTACGAAATAATGACTTTTTCGATATCATTATAAAGTAGTTTATGTAGAAATTTTATTAAAAGGAGAAATTTTTGATAAATAAATTCATTTTTTTAAATTTCATATTAATTTTTTACAGGAAATTTGAAATTGCCTTTTCCTACATTTACAAATGTGTAGTTTTTGTAAGTTTTTAAATTCTAAAAAACAAATTCGTCTATTGTGTCGAATAATAAAAGCACTTCAAAGCCTTTTTTTAATAATCTTTATATAGTAGGGTGCTCCATTATGTGTTTTGGGCTTTCTCCGGCTAAATAATATATTTAATTTTAACCTAGTTTTGCCCTTTGGATGTATTTCTCGAAAGACGTTAGGTCTGTGTGGTTAAATGAGGAGTACCAACGACTCATTTTGGCTAGTTTTTCACGGTTTTCTTTATCTTCAATAATTCCTAGTTTTATACTTTTCCCGTATTAGTGATAGAAGGTCTAGTATTTCTTACGCTTATTTTATAAGTCAAATGCTTTTTTTGCTTCATTCTGTTAAAGCTCCTCAAATAAGTCGTTTTAATCAGTTTCGGACTATAACTCGGTAAAATCGTCGTCTTGTTCTGTAAGAATTTGGTGTTAGTCGGAATTTTCTGAGTCAGATAGGGAGTCTTCGTCATCTTCTTTTATATAACAGTTTCCTTATTCTTCTTCGGCCATTTAACGAATTAATTCAAGTGAATTATGGAGTAATTATTGTCTAATTATTAAAAAAGCGTTTTTTTGTTTTGATATATTTTCGCGATTTACATTCAATAAAAAATCATCGGAATCGACTAAACCTTATATAAAATTTAAATATTTAGGCATTAAATGCTAATCTTCTTAGTTTTCTAATATAACTGTTCTTATATATATTTTTATTTAACTTTCTTTATTATAGTAGTTTTCGTATAGGTCTAAAGGAGCTTTTTCATTTATAAATAAAATCGAAGTAAATTCTATGTCTTTTTCATTTCGAAAATGAACCCAAGTAAGGGGATTACTAGAAGTATTTTTTGTGTATTTTTTGAAAAAAACTATGTATTCTTCGTCTTCTATTTCTTCTTTAGGACGAAGCCATATAGGACTGTTTGTATTTATTATTTTATATTAATTTTAAGTATTTTTTTCTTTCTAATTTTAAGTATTTTTTTCTTTCTAATTTTAAGTATTTTTTTCTTAGTATTTTTAGGTATTTTTCCCTTCAATTTTTTTGGTATTTTTTTTTTTTTTTTTTGGTATATGATCTTTTTCTTTTATTTTAACTGGAAAAGTTATGAATTCAGAGTATTTTTCGATTATATTTTCTATTGTGTTTTTTTCAAGGAACTAGAGGGAATCTTCTTTTAAATAAAGAATGATTTTTGTACCTCTTTTTATATATTTTTTATCATCATCTACTTTTTTTATTGAAAAATAATTATTAGCAATACTTTCCCATATATATTGTTCTTGTAATTTATAATGAGTGGATATTAATTATACTTTTTTAGCTATTAAAAAACAACTATAAAATCCGATTCCGAATTATCCTACAATATTAATATCTCCATCTATTATATTTTTATATATATTTATATATTCGTAATACCTTTTATAGCTTCTATATATTTGGTTGTTCCCGTTTTTGCTATTATGCCTAGATTTGATATTAAATCTTATTTAGTCATTCCTATACCATTATCGGTTATTGATATTGTTTTTTCTTTTTGATTGTATTTTATTTTTATTTCTAATTCTTCATCATTTTCTTATTTTATTTCGGGAAAGTTTTATTATAAATAACGATATTTTTCTAAAGAATCCGAAGCATTAATTAAAATTTCTCTTATAAATATTTATTTGTGGGAATATAAAGATGTTATTATAATATTCATTAAGCGAGAGTTGTCAGATTGGAATTCATATACTTCTTTTTATAAAGAGCTTTTTTAAACTGATATTCGAAATGCTATATATATAATTAGAAGTTTATAATAATATATATTTATTTTCATTTTTTTTTTTTTATTAAAAATAATCAAATTTTATATTTATTTGTAAATTAATTCTTTTTATTTTAAATTAATCTTTTTTTTAATAAAAAAATAAAATAAAAATTAAATAATTTATTTAAAAAAATAAAATCAATCTAATTAACTTAAATTATCATCATCTATATTTTTTTATTCATTAAACTATCCGAAATCTGTAATATCACTAGAATTAATACTTTCATCATTTATATTTTAGTAACTTTTATCAGAATCATCATCTTCATTATCTAAAAGAAAATCATTACCATAATTTGGATATAATTCTTTTTATTTTTATTATATATGAGTTTCTACTTCTATTTACCATTAAAATAAAAATTTAAAAATATCGTTTTAATCTTCTTTTTGAAATTTCCAATCATCAGATACGTCAATTTTTTATATTTATTCGTATTTAAATTAACTTAAGTCTAAATCTAAAAGATTATCAAGTTAAGTTAAATGATCGAATAAATTTGTTCCTATTCTAATTCTATTTTTAAATTATTAAGGACTTTATTATAAATAATCTTCTTTTTATTAGATATTTTCTTATTAAAGTGATGTAGTTTCTAAAGTATTTTAGAATTAATTTTTTTTTTTTTTTAATTTTATTAAATTTTTCTTCTTTTATTCTTCTTAATTTTATTGCTTCTCTTCTTCTTATTCTTCTTAATTTTAATGTTTTTCTTCTTCTTTTAATTAAGGATTTTCATATACTTATTCATATATTTATTATTGAATTTCTTAAGTTTTAATTTATTATTATTCCAATTTTTATATATTTTATTCATCCTTTTTTTAGATTTCTATATTAGTTTAAAGTTATTGTTATAAGATTTATTCAGATATTTATTCTGGTTTTATGTTTTCTTATTTTTATATAAATAATATATTATTATCCCCTATTTATTATATATTATTGTTATCGTTTCTAAATTAACTTTATTTTTTTTAAACAATTTATTAACCATCTAAAAAAAATGAACTTTATTAAATTTGTGTTTAAGAATTATTTTATTAAGATGGTTATTTATTATTTCTTAAAATAGATTTTCTGGGCTAAATTATTTTTTTTTTTATTATTTAGGCTATATTTTATTTATTTTATTTATCTTATTTATTTATTATTTAATTTTATTTTTCTTCAATAGAGAGATTTTCTAATAATTTTTAATCTTATTTTTTTTTTTATAAAGTAATTTTTTATTAAATATCTTTTTATAATTAAACTATTTGTTAATTATCATCATCATTATTCTAAAAAATTAATAATATTTTTATAAAAAAATATTATAAAAATTAAAATAAAATACTCTATAAACTATATATTCTTCAATAGCAGTTCTTTATTTTTATTCTCTAAATCTTTTCTGCTTTATTTATTATTATTTATAACTATTAAATAAAATAAATATAATATATATATATATATATATATATATATATATTTATTTAAATATTTTTATTTAATATTAATTAAACTTATATTTTATATTTATAAAATTTAAATTTATTTTTATATATTTACCTTTAATCATATTAATATTCTTAATATTTTTTTTCTTTTTCTTTTTCTTCTTCAATAAATGATTCTTCATATTCAATTTCATATTCTTCTTCTTCTTTTTTTTATTAAAATTGTAATAATTCTATTATTTCTTCATTTTAAAAAATAAATTCTTCTTTTTCATTTTTTTATTTATCCAAACTTACCGAACTTATAATTTTTTCATACTATTAATAACTTTCATCTTTAAAAATATTATCCTAAATTTCACTTGGTAAAGAAGAAAATTTCTATACATCATCAAATACCTCTACAATTGCTTAATCAAAAACTTCCTTTTCAATATTAATTTTCTATTTTTATTATTTCATTTTGTTAAAATTTATTGAATAAAATTCATTATAATCTTATAATTAGGGTTCAAAATAAAAAGGAACTTTAATCAAAAATGATTTTTCTGATAATTTTTAAAGCAAATTTTAATAAGATTAAGCCGCATATTCCATTATTTATTTTAATTGTTAATTTTAGTGTATTTTTTTTTTAATTTTTTAAAATAACTGTTCTTATATTAATTATAATGAGATTTATTTTAAGTCTTTTATTTTTCTCCCTAACTAGTCTATAAAAGTTATTTTTACACAAAAAAGATCATTTTAAACTTATTTATATTTAAAATTAGTAAAATGATTTAATTATTAATCTTCAAAGTTATTTTTTTTTTCATCTACAAAAAGCCATTATTATTGTTTACTTTTTAATTTTTTTTAAATTTTGATTTATTATGATTATTATTTTACTTTAAATAATTTACTCTGATTCATATATAAATCTAAATTTTTTAATGCACTTTTATCATCAAATTTTTTTTTTATTTAATAATTTATTACTTTTTTGATAAACTCATTTATTTAATTAGAAATAATCCTATTTTTTACTATATCTAATTCTTCTCCTTATATACTATAATCCACTAATGAATTATAATCATTTACTTTATATATATTTTTGTGATAATAAAATAATCTTTTTTTCTTTTTTAAGGGTTTAATGAAATTTAATTCTTATTAAAGATATTTATCACACTTTAATTATTTACACAAGAATCCGTTAATAATGAATATTAGTTATTTTTTTAATTTGAAATTATAGAAAAATTATTGGTATTCTCTTTTGTTTTAATTATTGAGTTTTCGTAGTTGATTTATTAGGAAATCTTTTTGAATTTTTTATGTTAATCTTAAACCGAACAATTTATTTTGGATGTTTTTCGAGAGAGTAAACAATTTTTCATTATTTTTAATAATTTTTTATATATAAATTTTATTTTTATTATATTAAAAAATTAATTTATTTTATTTATCAAAATTATTCTTTTAATAATTATTTGAAATTTGTAAATAGTCTGTTTTACTAAGTGAATTTTAAAATACTTATATAATTAATTAATTATATTTAATAAAAAAAAAATAACAAATTATCAAATATTTATATAATAATTAAAAAATAAAATCTTAATAACAAAAAAATACTTAAATAATACAATATATAAATTATTTAAAAAACAAAAAATAAAACAAAAATCATTTTTATTCTTATTATTCTTTTTATTTTTATAAAAAAATTTCATGCTATTATTATAAATAATCTTCTTTATCAGCTAGTTCAGGTATAAATCTTTTAAAAACTGTTGCAATTCTATGCTTAGTTTCACTTTCCAATTCAAACATACATTCTTTATAGCATCTTGAGTCTTTAAAAATACTTACAAGAAAATAATCTTCACTACTTTATTTTTCACAGTCTTTGAAACATTAATCATGTTAATCTAATTCTGAATTAAATTAATTTTTTATGTATTCTTGTAAACCTTTCATACAATGTTAGTCGGCTTCAACCATATTATTAATAGTTATTTATTTATCTGGATTTATAAAATCTTATATTATTGCGAAACTTTATTTGCCATCTTTTGTTTATCTATTATATTCATTATGAAAGTAATTTTCACATCTCCAAAATGCTTTATTATAAGTTTTGTTAATTAAACTATTGTGTTTGCTATTAATAAATCTTTTAAAAGTCTGTAAACGAGATTATTTATTTTGCTCTTATTCACTCATTATTATTATTTATTTTATATATACAATTAATATATATCTTATTTTTTAATATATTATAAAAATTTCGTTTATATTTATATTTTTTTTTTATTGGATGATTATTTGATAGCTTTATTTAGAAATAAGCAAAAATATATAATATAATATAATATTTACATTAGATTTTATATTTTAAAAATTAAGTAAAAGATGATTAAAAAAACGATTTGGATTTATTTATTAAAAAAAATTTCAGGAAGAAAACATTAGGTTTACATATATTTATTTATTTATTATAAACGAGAAATTCAATATGTTTCCAAAATTAAAAATATATTAATAAATAATATAAAAAAATAAATACTATATAAATAAATTCTAATTGTCTTTAATAATCAAAATAAAAAAGAAATATAATAAAAATTAAATTGACAAATAATATATATTTTTTATATATGATGGATTTTGTATAAAATAATTAAAAAAAAAAAAAAGGTAAATAAAATAAGATTAATTAAAAAAAATTAAATAAAAATATAGAAATAATAAATAAAAAATAAATAATAATTTTTTGTATAAAAATATATTATAGTTATATATCCAAAATTATATAATATAAAATATTTTTATTGTAAAAAATATGGATAAAAAGATATATATTAATATAAATATTAAAATAATCAATATATTTTTTAATATTATTTGATTATTTATTATTATTATTGCTATATATAATATATATAATTTTTTATTGTTTGTAGATATATATATTTTTAAAAAATACGTAATTATTAATAAAGTTATAACATTTTATGATTTTTATAATTTTTTTATATGGTTATTATTAATTTTTTTTTAAAAGTAATTATAACAAAAAAATTACTATATAATTATTATTATAAATATGGTATTATTTTTTATATTTATTTGATTTTGTTGAATTTTTATTATAATATTTAATTTAATATATTTGCTTATTTATAATAAAAAAAAAATGAATTTTGTTTGTAAGAGTAAATTATATTCTCCGTAACCAATTAAAATTAATAATATTAAGTAAAATTAATTACCTTATAGTAATCTAATATTATCTACAAATTCTTCTTAATTGAATATTGAATAATGCAGTAAAAATTAATGCAGTTGTACATGTATAGAATCAGAATTATTACAAGAATTAAATCTAATAAGAAATTATTCAATGAATTAATCAAAGATTTATGATTAAAATATAGATTAAAAATATAATATTCATAATTTAATTGATTATAACGAAATTATTTAATAAATCGAAGTTGAATTTTATTAGTAATGCTAAAAATTTAATTGAAAAAATAATAATAATATTAATTAATACTTTGATTTTTTAAGAATTATTAGAAAAAATAAGAGAAATAAAAAATAGTACTTTAATTTAATATATAAAATAAATAATTATAAATTTTTAATATAAAAATATATATATTTTATATATATATATATATAATGTATATAGTTATAATAAAAAATGTATTTTTATTTATAATTACGTAATTTTTAATTTATTATAATAATATATATATAAATATTTATATATATATTTATATATATTGATATTTTTATATAATCACTATTTATTTATATTTTTTTTTTTAAATTTAAAATATAAATAAAATATTAA
>NW_004087804.1:0-3093 GCF_000220395.1 Ichthyophthirius multifiliis
CTTTATATGTAATTTGTTATCATTATTTTTTAGATTTAAATAATAGAATGTTCAAAAAAAAAAATAATTATGAGAAATAATAATGTAAATATATATAAATTCAATAACATTTTTTAAATATATAAATTTATATTAATTAGAATATAACTGAAAATAATTAATAAATTATAATAATTAATAAAAAAAATATAAATGTTAAAACTAAAGCAATATAAAAATCTCATATAGGTAATTAAATACAATACTGATTTTATAAAAGATAATTATTTATAAAAATATTAAGTATAAATACAAAAAAATATATAAAACTATATTAAATATAAAGATTTATATTAAAAAAATATATTTTAGCAAAAAAAATATAAAAATCATAATAAAATTAAATTAAGATATAAATTTATAAACAAAATAAGAAAATTAAAAAAAAAGCATAAATAAATGTATATATATATATATATATATATATATATATATATATATAAATATAAATATTTTAAAATTATATTTAATAATTTTAAATTTATATTCATATTGTAAAATTAATTAAATTAATAATTAATAATTAAATTTAAAAAAATAAAATAATTTAATATTATAACTATATTTTTAGTTTTATAATATAAATAATATTTTTGTTACATTTTTAATTTTTAGGGAATAAAAAAAATTAAATAGTTAACTTAGTTAATAATATTATTTGAACTAAAGTATTTAATGTAAGAATGAAACAATAACTATTTTTTTTTATTTTATAGTACAAAAAAAGTATATTATATATATTATTTGTAAATATATATATTTTATTTTATTAAAAATGTAAAAAAATTAAAAATGAATAAAAATATGAAATTTAATTATTTA
Source organism: Ichthyophthirius multifiliis (assembly GCF_000220395.1). Lineage (NCBI taxonomy): Eukaryota > Ciliophora > Oligohymenophorea > Hymenostomatida > Ichthyophthirius > Ichthyophthirius multifiliis. The sequence continues at coordinate 862 of NW_004087804.1, forward strand.
AAAAAAACTATTTTATTTATTTTTAAAAAAAAATATATAAAATATATATATGATATAAATATATTTATATATATAGAAATATATATATTAATCTATAAGTTATAATATATTCATTAAAATTTATTTATAATTTTGTGTTTAATACCAAAATATAAATTAAATATAATATAATTTATTTTTATTACAGAATATTATTTGATAATATTTTTTTTTTATTAAAGGCTTTATTTTTTTTTATTTAGATTATAGTTTTTATATTTTTTTTTGATATTTTTTTATTTTAAATATATTTTATTATTTATATTTAATTTAAAGACAATAAATACTTTTATCTTTCTTTTTACTTTTTAAAATTTATTTGAATTAATTTTTTTATTTAAATATTAATATAAGTACAAATAATTTATTATTTATATGTTTTTATATTATTTATTACTTCAATAATTAAATTTATAATTGAAATTTTTATTATATATTGATTTTTTTTTAAAAAAATAAAATATTTATATTTTTCAATAGAAGTAAATTAAACATGAATATATTATAATATCAATAAAAATAAATCAATAATAATCTTTTTAAAATATATAATAATCGAAATCAATTTATTTAAAAATTAAATTTAAATAATATACATTAGCTTCTAACGAGAAAAATAAAATGTTAACTTCTATTATTGAGAAAGCTATATAATTAGCAATTGACTATTTTTCTCGTTTAATAAAAATAATCCCGAAATCTGAACCAAATAATGAGATATAAATAAAGTAATCCCAAATGTGGGGAAGTAACTCTTCCTTAAAATGTTAAAATTTAGGGAAAAAATTCTGATTTACATATATATTTGTATCATATACAAATAATGAAGAAGATGATAATTATTTAGCCACAGCTAGTTGGTGTTAATTTGTTGATGGTCTAGGACCTACTCATGATTAAGTTAACTTTAATTTAAATTTTATGGTTTCTATTTTCAAATCAACACCTTTATGGAAGAAAAAACATTCTATGGAAAAGGAGCAGGATGTGAACACATTTTAGGCAAATTTAAATCATCAGGAAGAGAATATTGTGATCCTAAAACTGATTAGGATTTATGTGATTATTACCATCATGGATTTTATATTTGTAAAGTTGGTTATTAAAATGATGTTGATTATAATACTTAAATGCTTTCGCGAGCTTAATAAAATTAAAGTGCTAAATTTGGGACTGATTCGAGATGTTTTAAGGCGGATTTATGGAATTAAAATTAAGGCAAAAGTCCAATCAAAAAAATGTCAGGTTATTGTTATAAATATGAATGTAGTTCTAATGGATAATAAGTAAATAATTGGGTCGGATAAACTAAAATTATTTATACGAAAAATTTAGAAATTACAAATGTTAAGGGATATAATGAACAAATTTAATGCCCTGAGAATATATAAGACTTTTGTAGGATAAAAAAAATGTATAATAATTTCTGTAGTGCAAATTGATATTGCTTAAATAATAATATTTTCTAAAAGATTGCAATATTAAAATACCTTTTAAAAATAAATTATGATAATTATATTATTTTAAAATGAATAATTGTTTTTTATTTAATTAATAAATTATATAACATATATTATTATATTGTTTAATAAAATAAAAAATTAATTTATATAAAAAAAAATTATAAATAATAAAAAGTTACAAAATTATCAATTAATTGTTAAACTATATAAAATTATTTAAAAAAAAATTTAAATTGTAATCAGTAATCAAAGTAATAAAAAATATTAGAAAATTAATAATAAATAAAAGATAAAATAAAAATAAATATAATAAATATATATATATATATATATAAATTTATATATATATATATATTAATTTTAAATATGAGTTATATATATTTGTAAAGATAAAATTAAATTAATTTAAAATTTTTAACTACATGTATTAAAAAATTAATTTATGATTATTTAAACAATTATTAAAAGTAAAAAAATAAATATTATATTATTTCATTTATTTATTGTTATGTAAGAAATTAAATATAACGAAAAAAAAAATATAAACTAATTTTAAATAAAGTTAATGTAAATTATTTAATAAAGACTTTGTATTTTTATAATCAGTAAATTTTTTTAAAATAAATGCTAAAATTAATATTATATTACTTTACATTATTTATATATACATTTATAATATTATTTATATATATATATATATATATATATATATATATTGTTATTTTATTAA
>NW_004086678.1:0-33011 GCF_000220395.1 Ichthyophthirius multifiliis
TAAAATATTTTTAGTATATATCTTTATTTATTCTTAGTTTATTTATAATACATTATTTGATAATATATATAAACTCAATTTTTAATATACATAATTTATATTTTTTGTGTTTAAATAATCATAAAAGTGAAAATAAATATTATATGAATATCTTTTTAATAAATATTATATTAAAATAAAAAATTATATATAATTTGCATATTTTACATTTAATTAGCAATAATATTTATGATTTTCCATATATACAGCTTTTCGATATGTTTTAAAATTACGAGAAAATTAAAATAGCCTAATTTAGAAAACTTAGAAGAATATAATTAAATATATAGAATATAGTAAGAAATTTTAAATAAATTATATAAAATAATATGGTATAATCAATATTAATTTACTTCACTTTAAATTAATTAATAAATAATATATTATAAGATTTAAAGATACAAAAAAAAATCAATAATAAAAACTAAATAAATATATATTAAATAGAATATTATTTAAACTTAAATAATTAAACTATTTAGCTTATAATATAAAATTAATTACATAAAAATTCTAATTTATATAATATTAATTTATAATTATTATCTTGTATTAAATGATATATAATAATATTATATAAAAAATATTAATAATGTTTATATATATTTAATAATTTTAATTATGTTTAAACTATTTTTAATAAATTTGTATTTTTATTATACTATTAATAACTTTAATATATATAAAAAATAATTTAGTTATATGATTTTTTATTTTAAGTTTTAGTAAACCTTAGTTTAGTTTTAAATAATCTATTGATATAATTATTAATATATACATATATATATATATATTTTATTATATTACATAACTCTTTTAAACGTAAATACTTAAATATAGATAAACATAATCTTTTTATTATATTATTTGTATTTATAATTTAAATACTAATTTTTAATATAATACTAGCTAAAATCAAAAAAGTTAAAGGATAATTTATTTTATAGTAAATTAATAATATTTAATTAGAAAAATACATAAAAAAATATAAATATATATATAAGAATATAATTTTATTTATATATTTTATAATATGTTTTTTTTTTTTATTAAAAAAAATAAATATTTTATTGAAATATATAACATATTTTTGTTTATTTAATATAAAATATTAACTATTTTCAATTATTTTTAATTATTTGATTAAAAGCGATTTAATTATACAAAATAAATATATTAAACTATATTCTTTTCGTTTTTTTATACAATAAAATAAAAAACTCAATATTTTTTTGCTTTTTTTAATGCTCTTTCTAATATAGGAGTTGGTCTTTAATTAAAAAAAATCTTTTTATATATAACATTTCTCACATATATTTTTATTTCATTATCTTCTTATATTTTCTCATTTATTAATATAGGTTCTTTTAATTCTTATTCTATACCTACCAAATCATAAATTCCAATTTTCAAAATATATTTCTTTTTTTTTTGTATTATTCTTTATTAATAAATTAAATAATATATTACTTTGTTATCTTCTGTTTATTCTAAACTTCCTATAGGAACACATTATAAGCTTTCCTCAGAATCGTTTTCTAAATCACCTTGGAATTCAATTAAAACATATTCTTAAGGATCTATATCATAGATTAACTTAATTTACATTTTTTTTATAAATAATATATTAAAAATTAAATTAATACCCGCCAAACATATTAAAACAAAAATATATAATACAATACAAATATATATATATATAAGTAAATATATATTTATTTATTAATATTGATATTAATATTAATAATAATATATATATATAGATATATTAACTTTTATTTCAAAATAGAAAATAATTTAAATTCACATACTAATCCCAATATTTTAATTCTTTTGGAATCCATAATTGTTATTGAGTTTATTTTCAAGAAAATATATATTAAATAAAAACAATTTTTCTCAAATTATTATAATAACTTCTTAAAATATAAATATTTATATTAAATTTAAAAGGTTAAAACCTTAGTTATGAATATATATATATATATATATATATAACAATCTTAATATAAATAATAATGTATATTATGAATTATTTAGTTTAACTTATTTAAAAATAATAATAATATTAAATATAGCGAATTGTTCAACTTTTGAGCTGATTTTAAATGCTATACAAAGTTGTTCTTTTATATCTAAAATATCATAATAAAACTATTATTATTTATAAAATTATAAGCAAACTATATTGGTATTCTATATACAAACAAAAACTTATTAAAATGATAACTTAGATTTCAATAAATTAGGAATTTTACACAAGCTATAAATCATTTTATATTATTCTATAATTTAAGAAAAAGGTATATATATATAATCAGATTTTGATAAATAAAGTAATTAAAAATGTTATGTTTTCATTTAGAAAATATATGTATGCACTATTAATTAATAATTATATAAAAATTTATTACTAAAAAGAAAAACGAAAAAGAATATCACAGTTATATTAAAAATTGAGTAAATTCTAAAAACAATACTTATAATTTATATATATATATATATATATATATATATATATATATATATATATATATATATATGTTTAAAACATATATATATGTATTTTTATAATATTTATTTTAAAATAAAAAATATCGTAACAATATAAAAAATACATACAAAAAATATTTTAATTATACAAAGTGTAATATATTTTTTTTTGAATAAAAAATTCTCAAAGTTATCTTGTAATCAAGGCTTTTCTATAAGCTTAGAAATCTCCTTTAAACTAAACCATTTTTTTATCTTTTACATAAAAGATTTACTAACAAATACTTTCAACTAAATGTTCATCATGAGAAACTACAATAAACCCTCCATTGTAGCTTTTTAAAGTATCAATCAAAGCATCAATAGCATCTAAATCTAAATGATTAGTAGGTTCATCTAAAATAAGTAAATGTGGACAAGTATATAATTATTTCGCTAAAGCCACTCTGGATTTCTAACCTCCCGATAGTTCTGAAATTTATCTTAAATGAGTGGAACCTTTTAGCCCAAATTTGGATAAATAAGCCCTGAAATGTTCTGGAGTTTACCCTTTAAACTATTTTTATAGGGATTCCACAGGAGTAAGGTCCATATCTAATTAATCTATATGATGTTAAGTGAAATAACTGTATATTAATTTTGGATTACGCATTTAATGACCATACATAAGCTCTAAATTACCAGTTAATAATTTTAAAAAGGTAGACTTTCCTGCCCCATTATCTCCTATAATTGCAATTTTAGAATCACTATGTACTGCGAAGCTTAATTCTTCGAAAATGATATTGTTTTCAGAATAACCGAATTTACCATCTTCTATTCTAAGTAAATAAGAACTTAGCTTTTCAGGTTAAGGGATCTAAAATACAGTCTTATGATCTTCTATTATATCTTCAACTTCTTCCATTTTATCTAAGGCTTTAATTCTACTTTATACTAAACTGGCTAGTTTTGCGTTTGCTCTAAATTTATCGATGAAGGCTTTAGCGTCTTATCTTTCTGCTTGATTAAATTCGAATTTCTTTCTTTATAAAGTTTATAATTCGGTTCTAGTCTTCACAAATTAGTCGTAATTTCCTGAATAATAAGTTAATTTCGAATCACAAAGATGTATAATATCAGTACAGACTCTATTTAAAAAAGCTCTAGAGTGAGATACTAACACTATAGTCACATCTGAATTTTAAATGAACTCTTCAAGCCAAATAACAGCATCTAAGTCTAAATGATTCGTCGGTTCATCCAATAATAAGATGTCTGGTTGCACGAAAAGGGCCCTAGCTAATGATACTCTCATTCTCCACCCTCCGGAAAGCTTTTAGGTGGGATTATTGATCATATCTTGTGTAAATCCGAGCCCACCAAGTATACTTGAGGCCCTACTTTCGGCAGTATGAGCATCTATTTCTTCTAATCTTCTGTATATATCAGATATACGACCATCTTATTTTTCGCTATTCTCCTCATTACTAGCTAGTTATTCTTGCTCTTTTAATAAAGCTTCTCTTTCTACATCAGTTTCAAGTACTTATTATAAAGGAGTTTTATGGTTTCCGGCCATCTCTTATTCTACAAGAAGAATTTATAAGTGTTCTGGTATCTTAAATTCTCCAGAAGCCAATGCATATAATAAACTAGTCTTCCCAACTCCATTTCTACCCACTAAACCATATTTACGGCCTTATGTTAATTATAATTCACTGTTATCTAATAGAATTATTCCTCCTTACATAACTGTAATGTTATCTAAATATAAATCATATACTCGATTACTTACACATTCACGATTATGTCTAACTTAAACTAGAGGGGCACGATTTTCTTTTTCTTAAGTTACTCTTGTTTATGTTTATACTGCAATTCTTTTTTTACGGTCGTTTTTTGATTCTCTTTTTTTTTTGTCCATTTTATTTTTTTAAATTTAATTATTTTATTAATTTAATTTTATACTATAAATTTTAATTTATAATTTAATATATATATTAGTATTAACAAAGTACAAATTTAAATATAAAACAATCATTTATTAAAGTTAGGCTTTAAAACATAAGAAAATAAGAGATAAAAAATAATATTAAATATACAAACATATATAAATATATATAAAAAATATATATATATATATATATATATTATTTATATATGTATTAAAAACAAAAATAATTAAAATTTAATCCATTATTTATTAATAATATTTATATTAAAAGTGAATAGAATATATTATTGCAACATATTCATTTCTAAATTTTATTTAAAAATTATATTATTTTATAATTTTAATATTATTAATATTAAAATATATAATTCTAATATATTGATTATATATCTTTTTCTTACAAAAAGCTTATTACAATTTTAAAGAATATTTCTTCTTTAACCTTATTCTCACAATATAATAAATAAATCATTTTTCTCTATAGCTAAAAAAATATAATATATTAGCTAAATCCTTATTGTCAAAATTTTCTCAATTATTAATAATATATATTAAATAATTTAAGTTGTTAATAATTTTTATTAATATATAAAAATAAAATTATAAATAAAATTAATTTTGCTTAAACTATGGCTAATGATAAATTTTATATAATTGCTTAATTATATTTTTATTAAATTTATTATATAAATAATAATCAAAATATTTTTTTAATAAAAAAAAAATTAATAACTTTAAAAAAACCAAAAAACATATAAAAATAATAAATTTAACTAATCTATTTTTTATATAATCTTAATAAAAAAAGTAATTTTTATCATTAAAAAAATTATCGAAAAAAATAAAAAAAAAATCACATTTTTCTAAATAATTTATTTAATCCATATACAGCTGATCCCCCTAGAAAAATAGCAATACTAACAGGTCCTAAACCTACTGCCCCTGCAGTTTAAAGTATAGAAACTAAAGATCCTGCTGCAATTCCTCCTCCATTAGCTATAGCTGCAGATGACATCATCGTAGCTCCTATGCTATTAGCAGCAATACCTGCTGATGAAAATCCTAGAGCAGATATTATTCCTTGTGTAGCACATACAGCTGTTGCTCCTGAAAGGGTTGCACCTGCTATGTCTTTAGCTATTTCTTAGTGGTTATGTTTAGTATGTTATTATTCTGATGATTATTAATTTTAAGATTTTTTAGTTTTTAAGAGTTTAATTAAAAATAGAACTAATCTAGCATAAAATTTGAAGTTCTTTTTCATTTTTATTATTATTAGTTTTTTTTGTTTATAAAAAAAAAATTAAATATATTAATATAAAAAAAAAAAAATAGTATATAAATTATTGAAAAATATTTATAATTAAAATACTAATTTTTAGAAATATTTTAATAGATATATAAATATATTCTAAAAATTAATAATTTATTATATAAAATAAGAATTTTATTATAAATATATTAAATAATTTATATACTAAAATAAATAAAAAAAATCATTAAATAAAAATAAAAAAAATTACTTTCTTTAAATAAATAAATAAAATAAGGTAAAAAAATAATTAAAAAGATATAATTAGTTTAAAATAAAAATAATATTCTTAGATATATAATAATTAAATAGAATTATATTAATTTTAAAATTATATTTAAAAAATAATAAACTTATTAATTAAATATTAAATATAAATATATATATATATATATATATATATATATATATATATATATAATTTTAGTTTTAGTTTTAATGATTAAAGTAAAATATTATAATTATTAAAAGAATAATAAAAAATAAATTATATGTAATAAAATATAAAAATTTTATGAGATATAAATTTAGAAATATAAAAATAATAATAATATAATAATATTATAAAAAAAAAGTAATAAAAATAATTAAAAAACAATATTTATAATTATTTTAGTAATAATATTTATAAATTTAATTTTATTTAATAAAAATAATAATTATTATTATTAATTTAAATTTATACATATAATAATAATAATTATTTAAAAATTTATAATATTAATGATTTTTATAATCAATAAAAAATAATATTTTAAATATTATTAATTTATTTTATAATTTTATTTTTTTAAAAAATGTATAAATTATAATATTTTTTTTTTTTTATCAAATTTTTCTTACAACTTTTTATAAATTTATATGAGTTACAAAATCTTTAGTAAAAAGAAATCCATCTAAAACCATTTTATCTATTTTTTAACACATCGAAGCAACTTTTTTTAATACTGAATTATTTTCTTGGAATGATTATTATTAATTATTTTATAAATAAGTTTAATCTTAAAAAATATGTTAATCTTTATTACTATCATAATAATTATTATTATATTATTATTATAATTATTATTATTATTATTATTATTATTATTATTATTATTATTATTATTATAATTTTTATTATTAATTATATTATTAAGTTTATTATTTATTTATTTAATTTATTAATTATTTTTATTCAAATTTCTTATTTATTTATTACTTTAATAATTTATACCGAAGAAATTGAAAATTTTATTAATTTTATTAAAACTATAATATTTTTTTAAAAATTAATGTATTTCTTATTTTTCTTATAATAAATAACTTTCATTTTCTAATTTTCCTTAAACTAATAGTATTGAATTTTTTAAATCTATTCCGGTATTTTCTAAAAAATCGAACAATTCTTATTAAACATTCTATGTTTAAACTTATTTATTTCCAATATTATTCCACATAGTTTTCCCTTTTCTTAAATCATGTGCAATTAAAGCCATTTCTACATTATTCTTAAGTTTAGCTTATGTAGCTAAAATGATTAAATGTTCATAATAATGTTTATTTTATTCTGGAAAAATATTTTCCTTTAATTAATCTGTAAAAATATAGTCTCTTTCACATATTTCTATTACTACTCTTGCAATGTTATATGCGTCATCAATTCCTTTGTGTTTTATTCCTTCGAATTCTAAATTAACACTTTTTAACATATGGTCTATATTTAAAGGATTTGGATTAATTTCGACAGGGAATATTCTTTTTAAGTCTATAAATTCCTTAAAAACAGGTTTTAGGTTTATTTATTTAAAATCAGTCTCTTTTCTTAAAAAGTTCCTTAAATCAGAATCACAATCATTTAAAATAGATACATTTTAACCGTCTTTCATATATTTATTAAGGAATATTTCAACACTTTTCAATATTTAAGGTAAAGTGGGGGCATCATCAACATTTTCTTAAGTAATTCCGGTTAATTCTGTACAAAAATCAGTCAAAATAGGATACAAAGTAGGCTTTACATAGGAATGAAATTTATCTACTATCTTCCTAGTCTTCAAATCAAGTACAATTATTGGAAATTCGATTATTTCTTAGATTCTTAATCTCTTATATTTGTCACAAGTACACTCGAAATCTATAATAAACAAATAATCGAGGTTTGATTACTAAGAACATTAATGAGATTTTTACTTTATTTTATATTAATCATTATTTTTGTGACATAATAAACAATGAGCCTTTTCAGGATATCTACAAGCGCAATTATCTATTATTAAAATAGGCATGTTTGGGTAAAAGATACTCGTTAAATGTTAATGCATTTTATAATTTGAAAAATTTTACTTTTAATAAGCTTTTTATATTTAGAAGTATTTTATATATATTGATATTATTAATAATAATTAATAAATATATATATGAATATATATATATATATATATAAATTATGATTTTTTTTTTTTTTTTTAAAGAAATTTTAAAATCTGGAATATTCTAATAAAATATAAGCAAAAAATAAAATTAATTTTATTAATATATATTATTCATATAAAATTAATAAACTAAAATTGTTTTTTGATATATATATATATATGATATAGTTAAAATAAGATAAAAATAGCCATTTTATGAAATTCATCTATAATATTTTTTTAAAAAGATAAAATGATAATTTGATTATTTCCATTTAAGAAAGATTTTATAAAATTAAAATATAATCTTTTTATTTAAAAACAATATAGAAAAAAAAATATAAATATTAAACGTTATTAAATAATTAAAAAACACATATAATATAATATTATATTAGAATCAAAGATTTTCTGAAGTTTTTTTTTTATTTTTAATAAAAAATTATAATAAAAAAAAATATTGAATTATTTTAAATACAATATTAAATTTTATTTAATTAATAAATATAAAAGATATTTCATAATAAAAATATTAAAAATTTTAAATATTATAAATATTAATAATATAAAATAAATTTCAAATATAATAAATATATATATATAAAATTAAATATATATATTATTTTATAATTATATAATATAAATATTCATATCCTTATTAAATAAATAGATGTAATTATAATTATTTTTTTATGTTTATATTTATATATATATTTTTTTTTTCATATTTAAATAATATATATATTTTTTGAATTTAATAATATATTTTCTTTTAATTTCTCATATTATTTTCTAATCTTATAAAACCATACTACCTGTTGTTTTCAAAATGTTATATTTTTCTTAATTTTTTTTATATATACAATTTTTCAACAGAAAATCAATTTTAGAATTTTCATTTTAAAGCATTTAACTTATACTTTATTTTTTATCATTTTATTACTAATGATTCTATTATTAAATAACTTTATGTAATTCCTTTGAAGAGTCAAGCTAACTTTAACTAAATTTTTATTATATACTTTCGCTTTAAGAGCTATTATATATTTTTATTTCCTTTTCTTATTTTTACAAAGGCTTTTTTTATTAATATTTTTGATAATAATCCATTATATTTAGCTTATAATAATCAGGAATCCATTATAATTGATTATTTTATTAAGCATAAGTTTAAAAAACTTCTATTTTTTATTATTTTTTTATTTCTTAATTTTTATTTTTTTCAGCTTCCTTTAAATTTAACTATTGAGTAAACTTAGACTAAGCCCCTGCATTAAATTAAATTTTAGGCTTTTTTTTATTTTTAATTTCCTATATTTTTTCCTTAAGTTCATTTTAATTCACTAAGAAAATATTATTCATTAAAAAAAGGACTTATTCCATTAAAATTTTCTTAATTTTTTCCAGTTTATTTTAATTATTATCATCCTAAAATTAAACAAACGATGAATATTTTATATTCTCTTCTTCATTTTCTTCCTCAATAATAACATTTAGGACACTTTATTTATTAATAAAGCTTAAATTATTATCTTAATTATTTAAAATAATACTCAATTGAAGTTTACTTATTTATTCTTTAAATTAAACGAGCGCTTTTCTACAAAAACCCTCATATATTTCTCTAATTAAAGGGATTATAGTCCTAAACTAAATATAGTCTTATTTTCGGTTTCTTATTATTATATTTATTGATTTTAATAAAGGAATTATATTAGCAAGGTTTTCTTTTTATTAAAAGGACATATCTGTTATTTATTTAGGAAAATCTTTAAAAAAATATTGAATTTTATCTAAAGATATCAGGTTTTTGCATATTTAATATATACAAGAGTTCAAACAAAATTAAGTTTAATTATTAAAATCTAATTTTTATTAATTATTTAATATATGAAGAAAAGTCTTAGATGATAAAAGTAATTCCGGAAATTTTTTTATTAATGAAATATTATATATTTAAAACATAATTTGTAGTTAGATCATAGTTTTTATTTAGAAAAATTACATTTAATTAAAAAATAATAGAAAACTATCGATATATTAAGTTATTATTTAGATTTAGTTATCATTTAAAACATTTAAAAATTATTAGTTTTTTATTAAGATTAAGTTTTAGGTTGAAATTGTTAAAATTATTAAAAGATTTTAGAGGTTCTGTTTTAAAAATTCATCATCTTATTTATAATAAAAAGTATTGAAAATAAAAGTAAGTATTTCAATACTTAAAAAATATTACTTTACATAGGAAAAAAATAAATAAATATAAATATATAAATAAATATATATATATAAATATATATATATATATATATATATATATATATATATATATTTGTCTTACTTTTATATTTTCTTCATCAAAATTTTATTATTTATCATTAATTTTTATAGAAAAATAATTATAAGCAATAAACATTATATTTTTAGTGTTATTAATTTAATTTTTATTAAAAATATTATTATTATTATTTTTCTAAATTTGTATTAAATCATTCAATATTTAATTTTTACTTTCAAAAATTATATACAAATTTTCTTTATTCTTTTTAATTAAGACTATAATTAATTTAAAAACTTAATAAATGCAATTTTAAATTATTTTTTTTATTTAAAAAATGCATTTTTAACTTTTCTCAAAAGGAAATTAGTTATCTTCCTATTAAATTAATTTTATAAACCACAAATTTAAATTAAATAAAAATTCCAAATTTTAATACGAGACATTTTAATCCATTTTTTTAATAATTAATTTACTTAAACATAATATATGATAAATTAGATGAATTTCAATAAAATAATTAGTATAGTTTTCTATTTATGAAATTAAAATAAAAAATATATATAAATAAAAATTTTTATATATATATATATATATATATATATATATATATATATAAATTTTTATATATATTTTTATTACTTAAATGTTAAGGATACTATAATTCTTTGTCCTCATTTTCTTAAAAATACTATTTAATATTTTATTTATTTATTATAAGGGTTTCTTCTAAAGTAAATCTAATACCATTAAAAAGTATTTTAAATTAAGTAATTTGTTTATATTTTAGATATATGTTATTCTTATTAGTGATTTCTTTTGGACTTATAGTCCTTTTTCTGCTCACTTAATCGAAAATCTAAATATCATCTATAGAGGAAGTGCCTTATTTATCCAAATCTAGTAACTAGAACTATTTAAAGCCAAATTTATTTAATAAAATGGTCAAGAAAAAGTCCTAAACTAGTAAAAAATTGGATTAATTGAACTATTTATATATAAATTCCTATTTTTCATAAGATATCAAATGTATATAGAAAACAATAATTAAATTAACGATTTATTTGTTTTCTTTTTATTAAAATAAAACCTAATTTAAGCATAAAATTAAGTTTTAATTTTAAAATTCCTTATTTGTGAAATAAAATAAGGTTTAGATTATTTATTAATAATAATCAAACAAAATATCCTTATTTAGTATATCTTTAATATCAAAAACTGTCTTTTCATCAAAAATACTAAAAAATACTAATTTACAAAATTAACAGGCATTTTTATAGTGTATATGGAATAAAAAATGACCTTGTTTTTTATTCTTATATTACTTTTTAATCTATCTTATATGAAATATCTCCTCTTCTTAATATATGGAGTCGAGGAAGTTTTTTTCGGATAAATCTTTAATAAGTTGGGAATATTATATACTACTTCCGTATTATTTTTATTAAATAATCATCCCTTTGACTTGTATTCCTTCTGTATTTAAAGAAAAAGATTACTCTTATAAAATCTTCCTTTTTTTTTGAACTCTTTCCATTATGGCGGTATCATCCAAAGAAAAAGCACTCAAATTTTGGTCAACTTTTTGACCCAAAATCTTAATTGTAATTTCAATTATATTTTCCTTCTCTTTTTGTTCCAAATTTACATGCCTAAAAAGTCTATATAATAAAATAACTAATAATCGTTGATAATTGAATTCAATTTGTGGGTCTAAATTATAATTAACTAACAAGAAAACTAGCAATCTAAAGTAAAAAAATCATAAATATAAATATATAAAAAAAAATATAAAAATTTATATGTAAATAGATATAAAAATTAATAAATAAAAAAATTAATATATATATATATATATATATTTAAATATATATATATATATATATATATATATATATATGCTATTACTATTTTTAATAATCAAAGCTTAGTTTATAATTCTCATATTAGCAAATGTTTATTAAAGTAAGGAGTATATATATTTAGGCTTCTTGTATATTGTTTTAAAAGCAATAATATAGGAAACTAAATATTATATTATCCTCATATTGATTTATGGTTTGCATAAATAAGCTCCTGTTATATTGATTATTAGTGATATTAAATAATAATTAAGAAATTTATATTTCAGTATAGAAACAGTTTTTTAGGTTTTTTTCTTTTTATATAGTTAACCAGTTTAAATTTTTTTAAGGAAAAAAGTCTTTCTTATATATAATCTTAAATATATACGCTATAACAAAGTCTTCTATAATATTAATATGAAAAATATAAATAGGAAAGCATTCTATTCTAGACAAACATTGAAATAATTTACAAAAACCTAAAAAAATAGTCAGATTTTAAGCATTCTACTTATATATATGCATATAATTATATGTTTTTTTATTACCTTAGTTATTTAATTATATATACAATCTAAAAAAATACCTTCTCTTATAATAATTTGACACAAACCTTCATTTTCACATAATAAAGACAAAATATTTAAAATATTATTTTTGATTTAACTGGCTTTCATATATATATATATATATATATTTAAAAAATAAAATACATATCAAAAAACAATTCATTTAGGATAAGTTTTAGTTGTTTTTTATACTTTCATCCATATTTTCTAAAAAAAGGAAAAAATAGTTTATTGTATTCCGCTTATATTTTATAAAATACGTTCTAATTTCTTCATTTTAACAAAAGCTCTATAAAATCCTAACCCATAAATCTAGCTTTAATAAAGTATCACTATCAATAACTTATTAAAAGTCTTCCTTTTCGACAAAAATTCTTAAATGAGTCAATAAAAAGACAGAACATTCATCAACTAATTCCCCTAATAAAGCTAATTCATCGCAATAATTAACATCTTAAGATAAAATGTATATTAAATCTAAAATAACATATTAAAAATGATAATTATTCGAGTAAGCATGTCTTAAATACAAGTGGATATCTACAAGTAACAAAAAAAAATAAAAAAAATAACACACACATATACATATATATATATATATATACCATGAGAAATAAGTAGTTTCCTATTTTTTTAAATTTTACAATATTCCTTTATTTGTTCGTAAATTAGCCCATTTTAATTAGTCTATTTATTAGATTCGGAAATAAATAAGTTTATTTATTGTTAGGCTTCTTCGATTTCCTATTAATTGAAGTTTTCTATAATATCTATTGATTTTACGGAATTTGGTGTATTTTTTTAATTCATTTAAATATTTATTTTTTTAAGAAAAAAAAAAAAAAATAGATATATATATATATATATATAATTATATATATATATATTTAGTTATTTTCATAAGGAAACTAGTTTGTTTATTATATGCCTCTTTTATTGGTATTGTGGCTCCTCTTATAGATTGTTACATGCAATACTAGCAAACTTACTTCTGTTTTCTCCTATATTTAACTAACTTAGCTTAAGCTTTCCATTCTAACTATTATTAAGGGAGTTTATTTTCTATGTTTGTTTCATAAACACACTTTTTTATTAAAACTTGATATCTTTTGCCTCTTTTATTTTCGATCCTAGACTGTTTTTTCGAGATTCGGATTTATCGAAATAAATATTTTTAGACTTCGTTTTTATATTATTGGCATTTATTTTTTTCTTTCTATTTTGGAAATTATATACTGCAAAAGATTTCGGTAAGGAAAAGATTTTTACGTTTTATAAAACTTTCAAAACCTAATTTAAGTTATATTTGGTAAAATAAAACTCGAAAATTTTAAACTTATCAAATTGGTCAAAAACATTCAAATCTTAAATTTAAATTTGGGCTAAAATCTATTGTTTTTCGTTCCTTTTTTAAAACTATACTTGTTTCTTATTATTATTTATGTTATTTTATGTCCCTACTTGTTATTATTTGTCTTGGTTTTTAAATAAAGTCTATAAAACTTCCATTAGAATGTTTTAAAAGTTTAAATATATTATATCGTCGTCATTATTTTATATTAAAGATTAAATATGCAATCCTCTAAAAGACTATTTACTATGAATTTTATTTTGCTATTAATAATAACTGTGACTGTTTTATTATATAGGGTTATAATTATTATTATTTTAATGTAAATGCCTTTTTTAATGCGATAAATTTAAATCGTTATTAGAATTTTAAGAATTGAATATTGGGGAATTATTAATTTAATAAGGTGAATTATGTATTATGTGTTGATGATTTTAAATATATTTTTATTTTTTTAATTAATTTTAAGAAATGTTATTTTTTTCATATTACTATTATTATTATTAATATTAGTAGGTTTCTTATTCGTCATTTATATCTTCTAAATATTCATAAGTTGTTTATTTAATAATATTTTTATTTTATTTATTATTATTATTATTATTATTATTATTATTATTATTATTATTATTATTATTATTATTATCACTTTTATTATTTATTTGTTTTTTATTCAATTATTAATTTAATTTTTAAGTAATTTACTAATTTAATTTTTTATTATAATTTTTTAGTAGTTATTAATTTTAATCACTTATTTACTACTACTATATATTATTATTATTAAATTAATTATAATTATTTTACTAATAATAATTATTATTATTAATATTATTATTAATTAATTTTTAAATATTATGATTTTCTTATAAATTTACTACTTCTATTTTCTTTAAATTATTCGTCGAAGTTCTTCTCGAGTACAAATTACCTTACGATATTCTTTTATTATCTATACTATTTTTTTATTCTCTCCAAGACGGCATATTTTTATTATTAGAATTCTACATATTATTATCGGAACAATTAACACTTCCATCACTCTACAATAATTATTATTATTATCCGTCTAAATAGCTATTAAAATTATTAAAACTTCCCAAATTCTACACTGAAATGGCATTATTTATATCTTCTTCATTTTCTTCTTAATATTACAGTGTATATTCTTAAATAATTCCCAAGTCTAAAATCGGGTGTAAATCTACTTTTTTTTCTTTTATTTTTTCCTTTTTCCTTTCCTATTATTAACAAAAAAGACTTTTCAGTATTATTTTCTCTCTATCTCCTATATAGTGCATTTCCTAACAATTTTTAACATAATGTCCATATTTTCCACATCCGAAGCATTCTATTTCTAAAATTCCCATATTTTCCATAAACTATAGACTATCTCTAATTTCGCAAAATTTCTCATAATCCAAAGGGAATTTCTATATAGTTTTAATAAATAAACTCCTCTTAAGACAATATAAAATCGTAAAATCACTCGCCCTTGCCGAAATACTCCTTTATTATTATTAAATGAAAAAACTAAGCACCCCAAAGCACTCTCCTTGCCGAATTAATTTAATTTAATTAACATTACTATCTTCTTTATCACTTTCTATATATAATTCAACACATCCCTGTTCCACTATATATAGAATAGGGTCCTCTTCCACTTAGTCTTACTGGAAGATCAGTTCGTGTTTGGAAAGCCTGTTTTCGGTGGCAATTAGTGCCAATTATTTCATGAGATTTTCCGAGAATTTTTTTTCAAAAATCTTACATTATTAAATAATTTGCAAATTGCTTTCCAAAATAACTTTTTCCCTTAAATGACTCGAAATCTTATTCATAATGACTTATTCTTCTTCCATGGAAAGCAAAGGTTCTGCATAAAACTTATACTCCAGAAATTTCCTCACCTACATTTTCAAATCCCTATTGATTTTCTTCTTTTCTAAAAGCCTATTTACCAAAATCATCTCGTTCTTGAAATCAGTCTACTTTTTATTCTATTCCCTGACTAATTCCCCTATTAAATTGAAGCTATAGGCGAAAACAGCGCAACTTACAAACTAAGCCACGGTGACAAAAAGCACTTCTTTAGCATTTTGAGGTACTATATCTCCATAGCCTACTGTAAGCATAGTAGTTACTGCAAAGTATAGTCCATAACTATATTTATAGAACCAATGTATGCTATCATTGCTTATATTAATTTTATCCATCCAAGTTATTACATTATCTTCCAAGTTCTTTTCCTGGATTGCAATAGTCAAAAAAAGACAGGCGAAAATATGGCATAAACTTAATATCATTAAGGAGAGTTTTAATAAATTTAAAAAGTGCTAAGATTTGATGTTTTTATATGAAATACTTTCTTATATTTAAGTAATATAATTCCGGGCAGATTAGACTTTAAAAAGAATAATTAAATTGCATATATGAGAATTATCGAAATGTAGGATAGTCTCCAGAGATGAAATAACTGATAAAATGTCAATAAAAAAAGCCTTTTTTATATAGTTTTTAGCTATTTCTTTCTTCTATAGTATTATAGTACCCTTCTCGAATAACCCAGTATTGAATTTGATAAGAATATCGAAAAAAAATGCTATACAATTGATGTTTTTGAATATTATCCAAGTGTTTCCATATTTATTATCGAATAATTCCCCATTAATTACCTCTAAAGGTATATAAAAAATAGCTATAATGTTAAATAGGAACTATATGAGTCCCCAGAATATCATAAAGTTGGAGCCAGGGTCAAAAGACTATATATTCATAATTAAAAACAGAACATTTGTGTAAAATTCTTTGATTTTGTATTTTAAAAACAAAAGAAATTTATGATAAAAAATTATTGAAATTCGAGTTTTTCTCCGGTTGTGTTTAAGCCTTTCATCGTCCAAATTAAAATGGACAAAATCATTAATAATCTATAATTGTCTTAAATTTAAATTATTTTAATTGAATTTTACTTTTTTTTTTACTAATCTCATAAATTTATGTACTTTAAAAAGAGATCTTAAAGACAATTTTATAATTATATCTTTAATAAATAACGCCTTTTTATTTTTACTAAGCATTTATTTTTCTATTTCTTCTTTATTTTTTTCCGAACAACATAAAGTAGTATTATTTCGTTTTATTTTATTTTTTTCATTATTTTATTATTATTATTAGTGATTATTATCTTAATTTTAAAAATATTTTTGGTTTATATTTTTTAAACTTGAAAAAAAGCAATTTTAATTTTCTTTTAAATTTATTTTCTCATTGTTTTCTTTTAAAAACTTATCTAATTTATAAAACTTTTAATAAATTTTTAAAGCCCGTCTTTAGTATCCATCATCGTCTATTTCATAGAGGCTTTCTTGGTTCTTCTTAGGCTCTAGTTTACCTTCCTAATCTAATCTAACGTTATGACTAACCGGAGAAACGAATTTAATTATATTCTCAGTACTAAAGGAAGAATTTTATACTTATTATTGGATATTTCCAGGTTTTTTATTTAAGGATTTATTAGAAACCAATATATTTCGATTTTTTATTAGTGCGTTTTCTATTGAAAAGTCAAACATTTTTTTTAAAAAAGGATTTTTTTTTAAAATATTTTATTTATTTTCATTATAAAAAATAATTATATTTTTAGAAAACAAAATTTATATAATAATTAATATTTATATAATTAGAACTAAATCAAAATTATAAATCTATTGACTAATTCGCTTTTTTACATTATAATATGAAATATATATATATATATATATATAGAGTTATAAAAAATTTCAAAAGTTTATTTATATCACCTAAAATCTTTATAGTATGTATATATATATATTTATTAAAAATTAAATTAACATATATATATATATATATTTAATTATTTAATTATATAAGTATATAAATATAAATAAAATTAAACATAAAATAATAGTCCACGCACCATATAATAAACCCAAGGCAAACAAACAAAATATATATATCCAGAAAAATCAAATAATAAACTAAACTCTAACACAAGGGCCTATAATAGTAGTAATATAAAAGGCCATATAACAGTAGTAAAATATATAAGGTTCTATAATAGTAGTAGTAAAATACTAAATTCTATAATAGTAGTAAAAATACAAGAGCCTATATATAGTGTAGTAAAATATAAGATTCTATAATAATAGTAGTAATAATAAAATACAAGGTTCTATAATAGTATTACTAAAATAAAAACCTGTATTAGTAATAAAATAAATACAAGATCTAATAATAGTACTAAAATAAAAACCTGTATTAGTAATAAAATATGAAATTCTATAATAATACTAAAATAAAAACCTCCCGTAATAATAGTAAAATATAAGATTCTAAAATAATAGTAGTAAAATATAAGATTCTATAATAATAGTAGTAAAATACAATATTCTATAATAGTAGTAAAAATATAAGATTCTATGATAGTGGTAAAATAAATCCCCCCCTCCCCCCCCCCCCGTAATAATAGTAAAATAAAAACCTCCTGTAATAATAGTAAAATACAAAATTCTATAATAATAGTAGTAAAATACAGACCCCCTCGTAATAGTATTAAAATATAAGATTCTATAATAGTAATAGTAAAAATACAAGAGCCTATAATAATAACAGTAAAATACAAAATTCTAATATAATAGTAGTAAAATACAAGATCTAATAATAGTAAAATACAAATCCTTAATAGTAGTAAAATATAAAATATAAGATTCTATAATAATAATGAAATAACCCCTCTCCCCCCCCCCCCTCATAATAGTAGTGAAATATAAAAAAAAGGAACAACAAAAGCCTGAAATTTTATTACTGGAAACAAGTCCTGTAAAAGACCTTTTTTATTAAAAAAAAAATCTTAATGAATATTCTAAATTAATATAAAAGCTAAAATGCTTTTTTAAAACGGAATCAACAAAAAATAAACCCATTCTATGTATAAATAGAATCTTTCCTATATAAGGTCAATATATTCGATTCTAAATAATACGCAATCAAAGCTTAATTCAATAATAACGATAATTGGTAAGTTTTAAAGAATATACAACGACTTTAAATAGCTTCGAAAAGCCCTTAAAAATATATACCCTCTATTCTTCTGAAAAGAGCCGTAAATGAGATAAAAACACTTCCAAAGACAGTAAATTCATCGAAAAAGCCTCCTCATCGATTATAAGATCCAGAGCCTGTAGAAGGAGAAGTAAAAAGTGAAGTAAATAGGGATTTTTTGAGATACATTTAGCGACATAAATAAATAAGGAAGTGATATATACCAAAATATAAGCAAGAACCTATAATTTAAATAAAATAGGGGGAAGGGGGAAAACTAAGAAAATATGAGCAATATAACTTAGAGTTTTAACAAGGATTTTCTCCCTTAAGTTAGTACTAAAATTTACATATAAGAAATTTTCGAAATGTAATATAGACTATAGTATTCATTAATTTTCTGTATTTTTTTTTTTAAAAAAATAAAAAGAATTTTTGGATTAGTTTACTAAAGCTTGTGATTATTTTAATAAATAAAAAGACTATCTTGATTATTTTCAAAGGGAATTTTAAAAAAAAGGAAAATAAAAAAAAATCGATAGATGAGATTATGACAAGAGAAACGTGGATATGCAAGCTATTAAACATAAAAAGATTGGTTGGTGAATTTATAAAATCAATGACTAAAAAAACTAATTAGTATAATATTTAGCATATGAATGAATAATAATAAGAAAAAGCAAGATAAATATAAATAACTCGAAAAAAAAAACTATAAATATATATATATATATATATATATATATATATATATATTAATATCGCTATTTAATTTAATTTTTATAAATATAATAAATTAAAAGAAGCAAAATAATAAATTTAATCTATAAAAGAAAAAAGATGTAAGTCGAAAAAAATAATAATAAAAATTCTTTAAACAAACTTAAAATAACGCTTAATAAAAATATATAATTTAAAGGAAAAAATAAATAAATATGTGAATATGATTTAATTATTAATATATAAAAATAAAAATATCCTAAATTAGAATCTATAATATATATATATATATGTATATTTACATATATATATAATTTGATATATATATATATGTATAACTATATAAAAGTCCTTTTTAGTCTTCTGGTCTCACAATTAAAATTCACTATCATCTGCTTCTCTAGATTCCTCTAAGAAAATTTAAAAAACCTTCGAGTTTACAATCATTTAATTTTTACAAATTGCACTAAAAAAGCTCTATAATTATTTTTATCTCTACAAAACAAACTTTTTATCAGTATTCCCGAACCATTTTTTAATCGGGAAACTGGGCAATTTCTTAAATTATAATTTTAGGTTTTTATAGACTTTAAGAAGCATTGAATATCGACTAGTAAACATCCAAGACTATTAACTGACATTTTTGTTTGCTTATTTTTTCGTAACAATAGCCTATACTTAATAAATAACGACTTTTCTTTTCTTCCCTTCCCCATCTAAATCATCCTCGTTAACAATTTCATAATCTTTAAATTTAAAATCAATAATATCTTAGTAGGTTTATTAGTTTTTTTTATTATTAATTTCTTTATTCAAACTATTATTATTAGTTATTTTGCTTGTTCTACTATCTAAAAATTTAAGGATTGTGGAAAACTATTATTTTTATATAAAAACTTCCTTATTTTATTCAAATTATTCATCGTCTGTAGAACATTATGATAACTACTATTATATTTTTTAGGTTTCTTCGATATATTTAAACTCTGTAGAAGAGTCAGAAATTAGTTAATTGTCCATTGTGAACAAATAAATTCGACTTTGCAGTGATTTGTATAGTTAATGAAAATAGAATTATTAGTCAATTCGCCTAACCTTTTTTAAATTTTGGTTTAAAAAATGAGTTTGGAAGGTAAACTTGTAAACTTTTTGAAAAAAAGCTTTATTAAGTTGTTGTTTGTTTTTAAGTTTTTCTTTTTTATTTTTGGTTAAAAAGAAAAAAATTTTATATTTTTTTTATATTGATATTAATTATAATAAAAAAAGGGAATAAAAAAAATTTCGATTTAAATCAAAAAAGAGAAAAAAAAAATATAAAAATTATCATTTTAAATTTATCTATTACATTTTTTTTACCCACCCCCCCCCCACCCATTTTGTATAAAACCCTATTTTTATAAATAAATAGGTTTTTTTATTATTTTTGAAAAGTAAATAATAAATTAGTAAAAGTGCGTAATAAATTTTATTTTTTCATTTTCCTTAATATTTTCTTTTTTTTTATTATTAAATAAAAATAAAAAAACATAACTAATAAAATATTTAAAAATAAATAAATAAATATATATTTATTAATTTATTTAATATATACTTTTTATTAAATATATATATAACTTAAAAATATTTAAATAAAGAATCACATTTAACAAATTCATTATAATATATAAATAAAAATTTATATTAAAATAATATAAAGTATTAACTAACTATAAAAAAATTAAATATATGATTATATATTTATATAAAAATAAAATTGTTTAGTAAATATTCATATATATAAAATTTTATTAACAAAACAAAAATATTATATTATTCATTATTTTTTTCAGTTATTTTTATAAAAATAAAAAAATTATATTTATAATTTTCTTAAAAAAATATAGTATGTGAAATTTACATCAAAAAATAATTGGTTTCTAAAAAAAAACAAAATAATAAAAAAACTATTTAATTTAAAATAAGATACTATTAATATTATAATAATGATCAATTATTATTTTATAAAACAAACTATTTTATTTATAACTTAAATTAAAATTATATATATATATGAATATAGATATATATATATATATATATATATATATATATATATTTATATACATTTTTTTATATATATTTATTGATATATTCATTTCCATTTTAATTTATTAAATATTTAATTTATATTTATTTATTTTATTTTTTTTAATAATATTTTCATATTTTTTTTTTAATTTAAAAATTTTATATATATTGAATATATATATGTTTATTATATTTTATAAATACATTCGAATAATAAAATAATTTCATATTTAAAAAAAACAAACTAAAATAGAAATCAAAATGTATTTCTTATTTTAAAAAAATTACTATGCAAATAAAAATTATCATCATCCTTCAATTCAATTTATCAATATATGATATATATTTTTTTTAATTATTGACATATTTTTATTTATAATTATATTTATTTAATATAATAACTAAATTGAATTTTCTAAATAATAATGATAAAAAATTATTCAAAATTAAAAGAAATTGTAAAGAATACTATTTGAATGGAAAATAAAGTAATTATTTATACACTATGATAGAATAAATCTTTAAACATAAAATAGGAACTTAAAAAAATATTATATAAAAAAATAAATATATAAGCGGTTAAAAAAAAAATTTCAAAAATCAAATAAATGTATAAATATAAGAACTTTTACAGATTATAAAAATAAAAATGATAACATAGTTTTTACATTCATATGTAAAAAAAAATATATAAAATAAATAGTAATATTCGAAATAAAAATAAATATTAAATATAAAAATATATATATATATATCTATATATATTTATATATATCTTTTTATTTTTTATTTAATAACTTTATATTTTATTTAAAGGTTTCATTTAATATGTTTTTAGATTATAACTTAATTTAAAATATCTATATAAGTATTGATTATGGTTATATTAATTTTAAAAATAAATTTTTGAATTTCGATAATAAAATGAGACTGAAAATTAATTATTAAAATAAATTGAGAAAAAAAAGAAAAAAAATAAATATTTTTGATTTTTAAATGTAAAATAATGATTTTTTTTTTAAAAAAAAGATCTTTTATTTATTTAAAATTTTTTATATCTTTTAATTTTTTTTTCTTTTATAAATTAATTTATTTTCAAATCAAAATATTATTAATAAAATGATAAAAATAAAAATATCTAATTTATTTTAATTAATATTTTTTTTATTGTTTTAAATTTTATAAATAATTTTATTAATATTAAAATTGTATGTAATAAAAACTTTTAAATTAAAAAGTAAATTATTTTAATTGATATTTTTTATAAATTAATGTTTATTATCTATAAAAGCTTGATAATTTTAAAATCAAAAAATATAAATATTATAATCTTTGAATATGTTGAAATTGAAATTAATAAATTTAAAATAATTGCATTTGTTTAATATTTTATTTTATTTTACGAAAAAAACGAAATATAAGTTTTAAAATGTATATAGATATACTTTTTTTTAAAAAAAATATAGTATTATATTATTAATAAATAATTATTATAATAAAACCTTATTATTTATAATTTTTTTATATCAATTTTTATTTTATTTTTTCAATAATATTCCAATAATTTTTATTTCATATTAAAATATATATAATCATAATAAAATATAAAATATATATATATATTTATTTATAATACTTATATTTTTAATATTTAAAAAAAAAAAAAAATTATATTAGTAATTATAGCTTTTATCAATAAAAAAATATTAGTAAATTTTATTTTTAAAATATATTCAACTCTGAATTAATATTTTTTATACTAAATTTTAAAAATATAAAGTCTCAATTATAAAAAATAATACATTTTTTTATATAAAAAAATATTTTGTAAGGAAAAAAATCATTAAAAATAAAAAAATATATATTTATTTAATATAAGAAACATTTTTATTAAAAAAAAAAGTTATTATATCAAAATAAAAAAAGTTTATAAAAAAAATTAGGTAATAAATAACAATATATTTAAAAAAAACTCAGATTAAATAAATAATTTATTTAAAATGAAATTGTACTTTTAATTTACAAATTATTTTAAAAATATATATATTTTTGCAAATTTTTAATATTATATGATAATATTGAGTAATTCCTAAATATTTGAAAAAAAAAATCTATATTTAAATTGTAATTATTATTATAATTAAAATTATATATACAAATATAAATCATATATATATTAAAATATATGTAATATATATATATATATTTTTTATATATATATTTTTTTTAATGTCGTATATTTAAAAGATAAAATATATAATAATTTGAATATTATATTCTTTATATATTTCTTTTTATAAAAATTTTTATATAAATAAAAAATTAATAATTTTCATATTATTTATTGAAATATAATTTAATTTTATATTTTGTTAATAATAAATATTTTATATTTATTTCAAAAAAATAAATAAATATTATATATATCTATTTATAAAAATATTACTTTTTATTTTTAATTAGATATTTTTTATTATTATTATTAATTTTATGGTATATTTTTTAAAATAATTTTTTAATAATATCCATAAATAAACATATATAATAATATTTTCTTATAATCTATTTTTTTGAAATAATAAATATTATATAATTTAATCTATCTTATATTTAAATTATTAAAAAAATACATTAAATTAATAATCTTATATCAATATTATTATAATTAGATCTTTTATTTTATTCTGTGATAAATCTGTTTTAATTTATAATTTCAATTATTTAATTTATTAATTTTTATAAAAATATAATTAATTTTTTCTTTGTAAACGTTATTATTTTATTTTAATATATATATCATCTTATATATATAATTTATTTTTAATAAAAAAATTTATAAATAATATATAAAATAAATGGGTTGCTGTACTATTTTTAAATAAGAATAATTCAATATATCATCAATATAGTCTCCTATATTATAAAGTAATAATAAAAGGAAAAAAAACTCATACCTTTCTTATAAATTAATACATTCTAAAAGTTTAAATAGTACATAAGACAAAATTTCTGGTCTTACTACATAAAATTTATCAATACAAAATTCATAATAATCAATATAAATAAAAAATAATATAGAAATAAATGAAAAAATGATACTGTTAGAAAAGTATATTAAAGTACTATACATAAAAGAAGAAAATAAATACAAAAATGAGCATTTATTACTTAAAATTACAGAACTACTATTATATTTTTTTATTAAAAATTAATTTATTTTTTCTATATAGTTTAAGAATATGAATAATGTTATTTGTTATAATTATAATAGTTTTTTTTTTTTATAATTTAATATATATATAAATATTTAATAAAAAGACATTATATATGGAAACATTTTTATATTTCGATTAATATAAAATCTCGAAATAAATATTAAATTAGAAATAAGACATTTATTTTTTATAAAAATATTAAAAGATTATTATTTCGTATTTTTATTTAATTTAGATAAATTAAAATTTTAGCAAAAATATTAAACGTTTTTAATATGTAAAATATTTTTTTTTTAATAAATAAATTTTAATTTAATTAAAATATATTTATATATATATATATATATATTTATTATATAATATATATATTATATATATATTTCTTTAAATTATTATTATTTTATTTAGATATTTTTTAAAAATATAAAACAAAAATTTTTTAAGTGATAATAAATAATTTTTAAATTTTTTTGTTTGGCTCGTTTATATATATTATTTTTTTTATTTATATTTAACTAAATAAAATAAAAAATTACATTATAGATTTTAAAGAGCATTTTTTATTTTTTAAATAGAGTTTATAAAAAAATTATAATAAAAGATTATTTACAAAAAAAATATATATAAATATATATATATACATATATATATCTATATAAAAATTTATTAATATATAATTTAATATAATAAAGCTATAAAATATTTATTTAAAAAATAAATTGATTAATAATTTATTTAAATATAAAAAATAAAAAAAAAATGGAGAAAAATAAATATATAAAAATTAATTTTACTGAAATAAATAAAATAGTAAAAAAAAATTATATAAATATATTTATAAATAAATTTTTATAAATAAATATTTATATATATATATATCTTATATATATATATATTTTTTTATAATATTAGATTTTCTATTTTAATTGTAAAAATTTATTTTATAGTATAAAAAATTAATTCTAATTTTAAATAAATAACAAAAACTATACATAATTAATATTTATTTCTATTCAATTACTATAATTTATTAATTCTTCTAAAATTAAATAAGCATCCTATACACATTATTTGGCTTCTTTCATACCATTTGGTGAATCATAATTTAAAAATCCATGTGGCATTTCCGAATATACATACAGTTTAGCATCTTTTTTTATATCGCTAAAAATAAATAATAAATATATAAAAATAATATATATATAAAATAAAAACATGAGTCTTTTTAAAAATCTCCAACAGTCATCATGTAAAGGATCTTTACTACCAACCATAATTCTTACTGGTGGAAATTATTTTAATAACTATATTTTTTTCTTTAAAAACAAATAAATAATAAAATACTTCATAACTTGCATTTATTGGAGATGCAAAAGGATCTTTTTATAGATTTACATTTAAATGTTCAGGAATATAAGAATCCAAACATATTTATAGAAATGTATGTGGTATAATTTAATCATCTAAAGCCCATAAAATAGAAGGTGTAAATGTTTTCATATTTAAATTTAAAGCTGATAATAAATATAAATGTATATATAAAAAAAAAAAATGAAATGTATAATAATAAAAGACTATATATATAATGATAATATATATATAAAAATATATATATTTATTTATTTATTTATTTATATAAAATATATATATATATTTATAAAAATTTATATATTATTTAATATACTTATATAAAATATTTAATAAAAATATTTAAAATAAAAATGTATAATACTTAAAATTAAATTGATATAAAATTAAAAATATATTTATATATATATATTTTTTAAAAATAAATATATATATACCAGGATAACATAATAAAAGTCCATCAGGATATCTTACACCACTTTTAATACATCTTAAAGTAAGAGCTATCAAAAAATAATAAATATTTAAAAATATAATTAATATTAATAATTATACAAGTAATTAAATTTCCTCCAGCAGAGTCACCAACTAAAACTATATTTATAGGCTTAATATCTTTTTTAAATATATAAATTTGTATATACAAAATAATAAATGTAAATATATTTAACAAAATATATATAAATATATATATATATATATATATATATATATATTTTATATATATTTATGTATTTATATATTTTTTATTTTTTTTATTTTATACTAAAACATTTTTAAACATAATTTAGTATCCAATTATAAGCTTACCAACAATCATTTAGAGCTTCTGGATATGGATATTTTGGAGCTTTTTTATAATCAATACTAAAAATTGGTATGTTAAGTTTATTTGCCCATTATCTTGTATAAGTTTAATGGCATCTTGAACTCATAGCAATAAAACCACCTCCATGTATATGTATAATAATTTTTTTAAAAAATTATTTATTTTAAAATGGATATTTCTAAATAATTTCGCTACAAAGTATACGTATTTTTATTTTTTCATTGTTTTTTATAAATAGTTCTTATATATATTTTTCTATATTATTTCTGATAAAATGCATTGTTTTTTATTAAATTTTATTTATCTTATTTTAAGTATTTAATAAAATTTCTTTTTATAAATTTTATAAACTTATTTTATTTTCGACTTATTCAATATATATTTTCATATTGCATTTTATATAAGGAAAAATTAAACTCATAGCATGTTTATAAATGCCTTCATCCATCATATTTAATACCTTAATAAATATATAAATAAATATAATATATTAAAAATTTAAAAAATAAATTATTTTATAAATAAATATAAAACATTATTTATTATTAATATATATTAATATATATATTTAAAATTATAAATATTATATATATAAATATATATATATATATATATATATATATATATATATTTTTACTTTTATTGTGACAGAGGGTCTAGGCTCACAATAAAATAACTAAGCTCTTTATTTAGCTTTTGATTACTCAAAAAAATAATAAATACATCCGAAATTTTAATAAAGTAATTTTAATAAAGTTGAATTTTGCTCATTTCCTTTTGAAATTGCTGCATTTGCAACTAATATAGTCCTTACAATGTTTTTGAACGATTTCTGTAGTTAAATTGGGTCTGCTAATTATATAATTTTTACTTTTCTTTTCAATTCATCAAATTTTTGGTCGTTGAAATTGCTAAAAATATCTTCTTTATCAAAAATAGCAGCATATGGGAATATTAAAATAGCACTCAGTAGCTTAGAATGTATAATTTTGAGGTTATTTATATATATTGTAATATTAGAATGTAAAAAATCATTAATAAAGCTTTCCAAAACCACAAAAATTTCATTTAAAATTGAATTTTTAATATATAAAATTGTACTATTTGAAATCTTTTTTTTTTTAACTAAAAAAAAAAAAAAAAAAAAAAAAAAAATTTTTTTTTTTTACTTCAAAATTAATTTAATTTTTATTTTTTATTTCTATTTTGTATTTATATAAAAATGCATATTTCTTATTTATTTCTTCAATTTCTTCTATATATTATGTTTCGGAATATTCAATTAATTAGTTTATTTATTATTATAATATTAAAGTAGTTTTTTAAATAATTAAAAGTCTTTATATTTAATCATCTTCATTGAAATTAATTATTATTTAAGGAATTAGGTTGCTAATATTAGTAATTAAATCTAAACCTAATAAATATATATTTAAGTATATATATATATATATATTTTTACATTATTATGTGAGTTAATAAAAACATTAATTATTTATTGATTATTTTGGTTTATATTATATAGAAGATGTCTATATAGGAATTTTTAATATTAATTATAAATCTTAGTCTGTTTTTTCATCTATAAATTCAATATCATCTTCTAAAAAAGAATTCATATAATTATATTATTTATATATAAATAAATTTATATATTAAAATATAAAATAATTAAATATTTTATTTTAATATATTTAAAATTATAAATTTATTAAAAAAAATGAAAAAAAAAAAAATATATGAATTTTTATAAAAATATATAATAATATTATTTAATAATTAAATTAAATGAAGTGGTTTAAAATATATCTATATTTATTATCAAGTTGTTAAAATTTTAATATAAATCATATTATTTAGAATTATAGTCATTAATGCTTTAAATATATATATATATATATATATATATATATATAAATATATAATAAAATCATTTTTTATTATTAATGGATATATAATATTTTAATTTCAAATAATTTATTAAATAGATGTTAAATTATAATCTATGATTATTGGAAAAAAAATACATATTATATTTTAATAATATATTTACATTTATTTATATATATATATATATTAATACTTTTAAAAGATAAAAATAAATAATTATAAAAATAATATATAATTATATATTAAAATTGTATTTTTTTATTAAATATATTTATTATTTCATTAGTATTCAATATAATTTCTAAATTTATTTATTTAATACATAATATATATTCAGAAAATAATAATAATTATTTGTTATTATATATATAAAGTCATATTTTTATTTATTTTTTTTTCTCTCTTAATATAAAAGAAAATCTATTATTAAATTAATTATTATTTATATATGATAATTTTTATTTAGAATATATATAAATAAAATGTTTTATATTTTATTAATTTTATTTCAAAATATTAAATAAAAAATAAATTTTTATTTTTATTAAAATAAAATAAAATATAAATATATATAAATATAAAATTTTATATATCAATAAATATATTTATTATTAATATATTATTTTATTTATATATTTATACTTTATTAAATATTTATTTTAAATTTATAATATTAATGGGATAAGATTTTTTTTTTTTTTAATTTTAAAATATATATTAGTATTATTATAAATTAATAAATATTTATGATACTAAAGTAATACGAAATAAAGAAAATCTTATATAATTAATATTTTTTTTAAATATATTTAAATTATTTATAATATTATTATTAAAACAAAATAAAAATATATATATATACAAATAAATATATTATTTATATATATATCCAAGAAATATATTTAATAAATATTTATAAAAAATTTTTAATAAAAATATATATTAAATATATATTATTATTATAATATTTTTGTATTTATAATAATAAATAAAAATTTTATATATTTTTTTATTTTTATTTTTTATTTACATATAATATATATATTACAAATAACTTTTTTATGTTTTCATTCTTATTTAATAACATTTACATTCAAAAAAAATAAAAAAATCTGTAATATTATTATTAAATTACGAAATATTGAAAAATCTAAAAAAAAAAAATATATTTAAATAAAATATGATATTAATAAAAATTATATATAATAAATTAAAATATAAAATATATTTGTATTTTAATGTATAAGGATAAATATTAAAAAAATAATTAAATATATATTAATAATAATATAGTTAAAAAAATATATATAAATTAATATAAATATAATATAATTATATATATATATATATTTATACCTCAATATTATTTTTATTTTTTTATATTTTTATTATTATTTTAATTACTATTTTCACATTTATTATAATTTTAATTTTAACTACATAATTAACTTTTATAGACTATATTATCATATTTATTTATTTTATCTTTCTAGATGTTAATTTTTTATTAATAAAAGTTATTTTAAGTTAATTAGTGTTTAAAATTTTTCATATATTTCTTTTTAAACACATCTTGATTTTATGAATAAATATCTTCATTATCAAAAATTTATATTAATGGCGAAGAAAGGAAGCTATTTGCAATATCTAGTATATTTTCTTTTTTACTAGAATAATTTTATTTTTATTAGATATCATTTTGTTTTTAAAATTATTTTTTTTCACTATTTTCTTCTTATTATTATTTTTCATAAAACTTTTCTTTTTCATCTTTTAAATAGACAACTCCCATTTCATTTATGATTTCATATTTTTTACTTTTTTATTTATTATTTTGTTGATTTTCCAATATTTTTACCTAAAATTATTAGTTCTAAGTCTCATTTTCTTCCTTATTATTCTATTTAAACTATTATTTATGTATTTATATATTTTCTTTAATTTTCGACTATATATTTTTTAAATATTCTGGTAAATTATATTTACTATTATTTTCATAATTCTAGTTTTTTTTATTTGACTATTAATTTCTAAGTTTATTACTCAAAATTAAATTATTGTTTTCTGTGACATAAAAGTATTCACTTTAAACTTATCTTTTTAAATTTTAAATATTATTATTATTATTAAATTATTATTATAATTAATTATTAATATTTTCATTTTTGTAATTTTATATAGTATCAATATATAAAAAACATTTTCGTATTTCTTAATCATTTAAATAAGATTTAATTGGCGAATAAATGTTTTTTATATTTATTGATGTAGTAGGTGGTGAAGTTTCAGTAATCTATATAATTGATTATGGTAGAAAAATTAGAATATGAAAAAATATCAATATATAAATTTATATTAAAATATAATTATAAAAACATATATATATATATATATATATATATATATATATTACTTTTTTTATTATCTTTTCTTATTATTTTATATAAAATTAATCATAGTTTTATTTATTTTTATTTTAATCATTTAATTTTTATAAATAAAAATATTATTTTTATTATTATTAATATTATTATTAATATTATTATTATTATTATTATTATTATTCTTATAATTATTTACTTTTATATAATTTTTATTATTTTATATTTTATTCTTATATTTACTTATTTATTTATTTTTATTTGGGTTATATATTAACTTTTTCATTAAATTTATTATTTAATATTAAAAGTTATTATTTTACATTTTATAATTTTTTTTATAGTTATGTATTTTAGTTTATTTATTCGTTATTATACATATTTTTATCAATTTTTTTACTATTTTATTATTTTTAATATAAATTTTATTTATAAAATTCTATTTCAACATTTTCTATTTAATTTAATAATTATAATTTAATAATCTTTAGTTTTTTTACATGCTATTTAATTTACTTTTTAGTATGCTATTTATTCAGTATTTTCATAAAGTAATTTTTATGTTTCACCTATTCCTATTAAAATAAGTTTTTAAGCAAAAAATATTGCTTATTATGTATTCCAACCTTAAAAAAAACTACTTATTATTACATTAGATAATAAATTGAAAATTATTTTTTTTTCTTCTTTTATTTTCATTTGTATATTTTTTATTTTTTTTAAATATTTTTATTATTTTTATAATTTATAATAAATATAAAATTTTTATAACTTTTTAATTTATTAATTTTTTTAAAAAATAAATATTTTATTATATATTAATAATAAACAGAAAAAAAAAAAAAAATTAATACTTATTAAAATTATATATTTAACAAACTTAAAAAAACACAATTTTTTTTATATATAAAAAAAATACATATTATATATATAAAAAAAAAAAATTTAATTATTATTAATTTATATAATAAATATTTTTAATTTAAATATATTTTATTATATAAAAATAATTGTATTTTTTTTAAAAAAAAGTTTAAATATAATGTTATATTTGTTAGTTATAACTATAATAATAATAAATAAAATAAAAATATACTAAAATATTAAATAAACAGGATATAATGAATTTAAGACATATTTTTAAAACGAAAAATAAAAAAAACATATAATAAATAATTTAAGAATAAAATAAAAAAAATTTAATAATTAATTACATATTCATTTTAAAATATAATTATTATTAAATAAATAAAAAATAAAAA
>NW_004086676.1:0-14808 GCF_000220395.1 Ichthyophthirius multifiliis
ATATTTATAAATATTATATATATTATTATTACATCCAAAAAGAAAAAATATATATACTAAAAAAAACATTAAACATTTTAATTAAGTCTTATTTTTAAATAATATCTTCTGGAATATATTTTATGCGATAAAAAACATATTCTAAATTACTTTAAAAAATAATAAATTTTTTTTAGTTAAAATAAAAAATTATTTTATCAAATACTATAAAAGTTAATATATATATTATTAAACTTAATTAATGCATGTTAAATACTGGCTATTATAATTTAGAAAAAATATTATATAAAAAGAATATTTATTAGTAAATAAATTATAAAAGGAAATATATATAAGTTAAATTACTAATTAAAAGTATGACTCATCTAGCAAATTTCAAACCAATTTATTCATAATTTTCTTTACTAAAATTTAGCTCCTGTTAATATTAAGCTAAATTTTTTTGTTTAAACTTACCAAAGCTGTCAAACTTTGTTAATTTTAAACTTTAATTATTTTTTGCATATGAAATATAAAATTATTGATTATAAATATCGGATTTGCCTTTAAAATTTTTTTTTTTTTAATCCTCTAAAAATATATACATATGTAAGTTATTTCAATTTTCTAATATAACTATCGAAGTCAATAAAATATACTAGTAATTTTTAAATATGGCAAAAGAAAATATTGAAATATTTGGTTCTCATGATATTATAATTACATTAGACATTGTAAAATAATTGCTTTAACTAAGCATAAGCAAAAAAAATTTTACGCAAAAAATATACAAAACGAATCTAATCTTCCACATATTCCAGTTGTTTTATGTAATTAAATTGCTTTTGTTTCTAGATATATTATATTTATTTACTATATTTTTTAGTTTTTAAATAATTTTAGATTTTATTTAATATGCATAGTTATAATAATATAAGAAAAAAATGTCATTTTATGTGATATAATTATTTTTTTAAAATAATAAATAAATAAATAATAATAATAAAATTTATAACATTTATATCTTATATATAATTTATATTTTTATTTATTCATTAATCCTTTATTTTTTTGTTATATTTTAATTAATTATTTATAATAAAATAATAACCATATAATTTAATTTAAAGAATGTTATATTCAAAAAATAAATAAAAAGAATAAAAAAATAAATTCTTGATATAACTGTTAACTTTATTTATGTAAATATTATTTAATTATAAATTTAGATTACTGGATAATTACGATATTAAGTTATTATTGTTTTTGTTTCCTAATTTGATAATATTAAAATGTTTTAATATATAAATAATTTAATTAAAATAAAAAAGTTAATAAATTATTTAACTCCTTAAAAAATTGAAAAAATTAATTTCGTTGAGTTTATTTTTAAGATATTAATCATATTTATTTATTTTTTACTAAAAATTCTATATTTACTTTTTTTAAAAATTTTTTATTTTTAATTCTTAATATTAAAGTTATATTAGTAAAAATAAAAAAAGTAATTTTTTTATAATTTTAAAAATATTAATTTGAAATATAAACATAGATTATAATAAATATTTATTTTTTAGTTTATAAATAAAAATATAACTATTTTAATTAATAATTTATTTTTTTACACATTTGAAATAAAAATAAAAAAATGTCCTAAGCTTGTGATAAATATACAGCGACAGCATTAATGGGTTTATTTTAAATTTAATTAAATAATAATACTAAAAAAATTATAAGGAAATTGGTATGAAGAAAGATTAGCACCAGTTTAACCATTTCGCGAGAACTTACAATCAAAAACAGTTAAAAAATAAAAATAAAATATAAAAATAAATAAAAAAAAAGGTAAGAGAAGAAGAAGCCGCAATATCTTTTGCTTCAGATACAAATAAATTAATTCCTTTAGAAAGAGTTAACCGAAATTAACCATGGGTAACAAAAGGTGTAATAGCTGATGATGGTTTTGTAATAAAAATAATAAATAAAAATAATAAATAATATTATAGAGAGAATTTAGATCAACTTAAAAAACTAGTTATGATTTGATAAATTTAAATAATTATTATGGACTGAAAGATTGTCGCTCAATAAATAAAATGTATACAAATCCTAAAAACTATCCCGAAAACAATCCAACCCAAATTCAAACTTTAAAAAGTGATAAATATAATATTTTAAATAATGAAAAAAATGTACAACATGTATAAAGAGAAAGATAAGTACTTACAAATATTTCTGATTTCGGTTCTACATTTAAAAAATTCCCTGAATCTCATGAAAAATTGTAAATATTAAAAAAAAAACATATATATATTTTATTTATTATTTATGAATTTTTTTTATTAATAGTTATGGAATGACTTCATATTAATAAGCATTTTCCCGTCCAATAAAAGAAACTGCTAAACAAGTAATTGAAATTTAAGAAAAGAAAAATAACTTTGCAGGCACAAATGAAAGACCTTTAAATTAATAATGTTCTAAAATGACATCAGTATTAACTGGAGAAAAATATAAAAATGGTAATTATATTTTGAATTTAAATTTATTTCAATTTTTTTTATTTTTTAGAATAAGATCCGAAAGATAATACTTCCATTTAAAGAGCTTGGCTTCCTTATTACGATAAGGCTCTTTAAGTTGCGGAGAAAAATTTATAAATTAATAATTAAATTAATTAATCAAAAGGTTTTTAACCTAAAGATTAATTGTAAACTTATAAAACAAATCTTAATTAGGTATTTAAACGTGATATTACTACTAGTTTGCCAATTGGAGGTATTTTTGTTATATTATAAAAAATTCAATTTTTTATTTATTTTTTTAGATGGAGAACATGCTAACTAAATAAGACTTAATATCCCAGGAGAATATAGACATTTTAGAACAGATGTAACTTTAGTTAGAAATAAAACTTTTACAAAGAAATGAATTATTAATTTTTTTTTTTTTAAGTTATTCATGTTTTATTTAATGGATTAAAATTTTAGAAAATAAATAATAAAAAAGTATAAAAATATATAATTTTTTTAATAAATAAAAATGTTTATTAATTTAAAAAAAAAAAAATATTTAATACTATCACTTATGTTTCTTATTATAGTAATATTATTATAAAATATATTTTAAATCTAATATATATTTAATAATGTATCTATTAATTTTAAAATAATTTTATATAAAAAAAAAAAAAAATGAATAATTAATATTCAAACATACTCATAATTTCAAACAATTTTTAAGAGTCATATACTTTCATAACTTGTAAATAGCATAATAATAATATTAAAATAAAAAAAATAATAGGTTTAGCGAATTATTTTAAAGATTTAAATGAACCATTAATTACAGAGTTATAATAAATAAATGAAATTATCAGCAATTAATAAAATAAATTCATTCTAGAAAATACATTTTAAATAGAGAATAAATATTATAAAGCAAGCATAAACTTATGTACACAAACATATTAAAATATTTAAATAGCTGGAATAGATGAATTTTGTAAAGAAAATAATTAAAAGTATGAAGGTTTATTCTTCTTAGCCACAGCAAAATAAAAATAAGAAGTAATAAAAAATTAAAAAAAAAATTGAAAATAAAAATAAAAAAAGGTTGAAGGATATGATTAATACTTTAAATTTGTGGATAAGCTTATATAAAAATATTAACCATAAATATAAACTTTAGTAATATAAGTAAATAAAGGATTGGAATATGATCAAGAATATTTTTAAAAAAAAGAATAAGGACTCGAAAATTTTATAGAAACTGTCATTGATGATTTTCTTATTTTAAAAAATTTCTAAAAAAAAGAGAATAAGTCTCTTTTTGATGAGGCTGAAGGATTTGAAAGAATTATAGAAATTTTAGAGTCTAGTTTTTGGTAAAATTAAGTTAGCAAAAAAGAGGAAAATCATTAAAAAAAAGTCCTTAATAAAGTAAATATTTCAAAAGAAATGTATGAAAAAAATGCTAAAATTAGAGAAAATTAACTCGAAGAAAATTCGGATGAAAAAGAAGAAAAAAAACCTTAAAAAGAAGCAGAAGAAAAAAAACCTAAAAAAGAAAAAGAAGAAAAAAAACCTAAAAAAGAAAAAGAAGAAAAAGACGAAAATTAAAATGAAGAAAATATGGAAGATTTTTTTAATATTATTAATTAAATGAAATCTATTAAATAAAAGTATTTTTCTATATTTTTTTTTTCTATATTTTTTATTTATATATTTTTTTTTTATATTTTTTATTTTTATTTTTATTTTTTTTATATATATATATATATATTTTTTTATATTTTTTTTTTTTAGTTAATAAAATTTGAATGATGAAGATAGAAAAAAAAATGCAGAAAATGTTTTATTTTAATTAATGAAAGCTTTCAATATGGAAGATGAAGATGATTGAAAAATATATAACTTCAATATATGTTACATATTAATAAAATAGTTTTATTAATTAAAGCTAAAGCATTTAATATATTCAGACAATAAGTTACTTTTATTTTACTTCGAATAATAATATATATTATATAATTACCCTAAAATAATATATTTTTTAGTAAAATTTAAAATCATTAAATAATTTTAATTATTATAGCACCGCCCTAGTGCAGCTGCTGGAGCAGCTAGGCCTGAAAACCAGAGAAAGCAGTTTTGGAGTCATTGTCTTATGCTGGTGACACTCTGATGATTATTTGTACTTGTATAATTAAAAAAAACAAAAAATTATGGTAATGAGAATATGTTTTGGAATTATGTCATTTTTATCTTTCTTATTTTTTAAGTTTTAATTTTGTTTTTTTCATTTTTTTAATTAATTTTTATATTTTTTTATTTAGATTATAATACTTATTTTTATGTTTTTCAGATTGCCAAACTTATAGAAGCCTCTTAATTATTTTATATATAGATTAAAGTTTAGAAAAAAAAAAAAAAAAAATATTATACTTTTGGGTTTAATTTTTTGGTAAGGGTTTCTACAAAAGTTAATAATTTTTTAAAGATTTTCAATTCAACTTAAAGATCAAAATTTTTTATAACACGATAAAGCCAAATTTTATCAGGAAGTGAATCTTGGTCCTTCCCAATTTATTTTTAGACTTTTTTTTTTTTTGAAGTAATTCATCTACAATTTGAAGAAGTTATTCTGAATTTATCAAAAATATTAGCAATATAATAGATTGGTTTAATTTTTTAATTTTGAAAATTAATAATAATAATTTTTTATTTATTTTAAGTATACAACTTTAGAAGTAAATTCGTGTAAGTAATATATAATAATTTTATTTATTGGTTCTAATTTAACCCTTTTAGATAAGCAAAGTTTTGATTAATTATCTATTCACTCATTTATTTTTTATTTCATATAATATATTTATTCTTATTAATAATTATGCTTTTATAAAGATAAAAATAATTTTTTTCAAGGGGAAATTTATTATTAAATATTAGAAAACAAAAAATAAATTTAAAATTATTTTTATAGATATTAAAAATAATTTATTTTATGAAAAAAAAAAAAAAATACTTGATACAAGTTAAATTAAATTTTTATATCGAAAAAAAAAAAAAAAACAAAGATATAATTCAATACACTTATTCTAAGCTTTATAGCAATTCAAATATTAAGTCATAGAAAAATATAATTTTAAAACAATATCAAAACCCTATATATTATTTAAATATGATTAATAAATATAAGTATATTATTTAAATATGATTAATAAATATAAGTAATTTAACATTTCAATATATGAAAACAATATATTATTCCAGAAAATCATTTAAAATCTAGTATTCAATAATATGAAGTCTAATATTTATTTATAATAAATGTCAAATATAAAATCATAAATGAATTTAAAAATAAATAAGAAAAATAAACTAATTATATAAAATAAATATATAAAAATATAAATATTACGAAATGATTTATTTATTGGAAAATTTAGTTAATAAATTTTCAAAAATTTCAAAGATTTTTATATTTAAATAACATGAATATAGAAATTGTATTTAAAGATGTTAAAAAAAAATAAACAAATAATTAATAAAAAAACTCAACAATTAAACATATAGAATTTTTATTATAAATATAGAAAATTTATTAAAAAATAATATTAAATGACTACATTAAGTTTAACTTAAGATTTCAATCTTAAAGAAAATTATATTAAATTTAGTATATTATAAAATTATATAACTTAAAAGTAATAAGTATAACACAAAAAAAAATACAAACCTACATCAATAAATATATATTGAGTCAGTTTTGGATAAATATTATAAAAAAATGCAATTTATTTGAATTAAAATTATTTAATTTAAATATGCAAAATTAGTATGGATATATTAGTAAATAGTAAAAAGAGTATTACTAAATATTCAAAATAAATCTAGTATTTATTTATTGTTAATAAACTAGTTTTATAGTATATTAATTTAATAAAATCAAAAATAAATAAAGAAGAAAATACAGTTTTTTTAGGAAAAATATTTAATGTTTATATAATGTGCTATATTCCCCTTCCTTTCCCCTTCGCCTTCCCCTTCCCCATAAATTATTTAAAAAAATATTATAAAAGCTATTATATAAAAGAGTTAAAATAATTAATAGTAATATTTATAATAATAATATTTTAAATAATTCGAAATATATATAAATGGGAATAATAAAATAATTTTTTGTATAAAAAATAATAATATATATAAATATTATATATTAAATATTTATTGAAATGATAAATCAAAAATATGATAACTAAACTAAGTAAAAATAAATTACATTTCGAATATATGAAAAAAAATAAAAAATTGCTATAATAAAAATCAATCTATAATTTAATTTTCTTTTAATTTTTATTCATATACTTGAGCAAAATGGGCAAATATATTTTATTTATTTTCTTATGTTTAAATTATTTTTTATAATTAGATTTTCAAATCATTCATATAATCATCCACATTTTTATTATCATCTAAAAATCTATTGAAATAATTTATTAATTAAATATATATATATATATATATTTATATATATATGTTATATTGTTTATTTATTTATATTTTTTACTCTATTAATTCTATAGGAATTTTAAATTCTCTAGATTAAGATATATCATCATCATTAATTTTAAGAATTTCTTTTAATTCTTAATCATACTTTTATCTTATTTTTTTATTTAATTTTTAATGTTTTTTTTTTTATTTAAAATGAAATATACAATAATTCTTTAATTCCTTCTTTTTTTAATTAAAATTGCATTTAATTATCATTATTTATTTTTCTTATTTCATTTCTTATATTATTTAAATTTGTAAGTTTTTTCTTTAATATTTCTAAACACTCAGTATTATCAGTTTACTAAATCTATTATTCCATTTATTAATAAAATATTTTATACTTAATTTAATAAAAAAGAAAAATAAAATAAATAAAAAATATTTAATTACAAAAAAAAAAAAGATATAAAAAAATCAAAATATAAGATAAAAATAATGATTTAATAATTCATAAAAAAGCAATCAAAAAGGCTCTATATATATTATTTTTCAACCACAGAATTATAAAACTAATAAGATCCCAAATAAGCAAAAGAAATAAAATATTAAGAATTATGTTTTAAATTTGAGCGTGATTGGAAAAGAATATAAAAAGAAACTGAAACAAAGTACATAAAAAAACAAAAAAAAAACTAAAAAAATTAAAAAAACAAATAAAAGTTAATTATCATTATTAGATAATGAAATGACCGAAGGCTAAAAAAAAAAAATAGAATTTTTAACAGAAGCTCTTTTAGAATTGAATGTTATGGAGTCTAGATACTTACATTTTGTTTTAAAAGACAAAATTTTAAAAACTACTTAGACTTCACCTTTAAAAATAAATATAGATTGGCCTTAAATGAAATAATTAGGTTTTTTTTAATCTAAAACAATATCAAATAATATAATATAAAATAAATAGAAGATGGAACTTGGCCTCCTGCTAATCCTAACTGGTTTTTATAATAAGAAGCTATTGCTAAACTATGGCCTTCAGGATAAGCTGGTTTAGCTTAACTTTTCGGAGGAATGTCGGGTGGAGGAAGTGGTAGTGGAAATGGAGAATAAGGAGCCGTTTAATAAAATTAAGCAGCCCAGTAAGGCGAATAAAACAAAGGTAGTAAGAAAGAAGAACCAGCAGCAGCTAAAGAAGTATAAAAAATAATATTTTTGTGAATTTTTTTATTTTATTTTTAAACTAAAAAAAATAAAAAAAAGAAATAAAATTATGATGTGGAATTAACTGCCATAGATGCAGCTTAAAAAATAAAAATAATCAAAGAAGTAAGAACAGTCCTTAATTTGGGACTAAAAGAAGCAAAAGAAATGGTAG
Source organism: Ichthyophthirius multifiliis (assembly GCF_000220395.1). NCBI lineage: Eukaryota > Ciliophora > Oligohymenophorea > Hymenostomatida > Ichthyophthirius > Ichthyophthirius multifiliis. Next base: position 8,356 of record NW_004086676.1, read on the forward strand.
AAAAAGCTCCTGTAATATTAAAAAAAGAACTTAAAAAAGCAGAAGCAGAAGAATTAAGAGATAAGCTAATTAATATCGGATGTACTATTAATTTGCTTTGAAAATAGAAAAATAAAATATTTTATACTTACATTTATTTGTTTGTTTTTTTTATTTTTTGTTAAAATAAAAATAATAATAAATATTTATTTAAATTAGTTTAAAAAACAAAAAAAAACAAAAAAAAGAGCTAATAATTAAATTTATACTCAAAAAAAAAAAAAATTAACAAATAAAAATTTAGAGGCATAAAACTAAAATCAGTATAAAAATAAAAAAAAAAAGCATATACATAAATATTTATTTATTTTTTAAAACAAAACAAAAAATGAAAAACTCGAAAAGGCCAAATTAGTTAATTTTAAATCCTCCTGTAAAAAAGTAATTAAAGAAATCCTAATAAGAATCTGTTTTTAAATAAAATACTAAACAAAACTAACAAAAATTCCAAAATAAAGACTCTAAACCAAACGGAGAATCTAATAATAAAAAAGTAAAGAAATAAGAACAAAAATTCGACTAAAAGAATCCTGATGCATCTCAAAATCAACTTGATATAAGCCAATATACATCTAAAACATCAAAAATAACAAACAAAGAGATTCCATAATAAGATAAAGAATAAGAAATATCCCAAATTCTTAAAAAGTTAAGCGGTATTCTTAAATAAATGGTTCATAAAAGAGATGGATCAAGATGTGTATAAGCCTGTATAAAATATGGAAACAAAGAATAATAAGAAAAAATATTCTAAATTTTATTAGATTCTAAAGAGTTAGAAGAAATAATTAAAAGCAAATATGGACATTTTGTTGTTTTAAAATTCATTAAATTTGTCAAAAATAAAGACATAAAAAAAGGACTTTTTGATATTCTACATAAAAATGCATATTTTTTAGCTTCTCATGTTGAAGGTTCTAAAATTTTGGATAAATTTGCTAATGGATTAGCCACTCCTGCATAATTTAATTAATTAAAAGCCGTATTTTAATAAAAAAAATCTGAAAAAGAAGAAACAATTGAAAACTTAGCTACAAAAATTGTTGATAAATAAAATCATGGTCCAATATTATCAAAACATATATTAAAAATTGCACTTCCAATTTTAATTCCAGCCGAAAGAGAAAAAATAATAGATTATTTAAGTGAAAAAACACTAGAATTATTAGATTCAAAAGAAGGAATAAAGCTTTGTTTTGAAATAATAAACTATGCTTCGACAAAGCAAAGAAAAAATATATTAAAAACCTTAAAAGATTAAGTGGTTGAAGTTATAAATACAAAAAATTCTAATGCTTTTTTGATTATTATTAAACTTCTTTTAAGTATTGATGATACAGTTATTTTAAATAAGTAAATTTTGTCAGAAATAAAGGGATAATTTGGTATTCTTTTAAAGGAAAAAAATGGAATATAAGTTTTTATGGCATTATTTTCACCTTAAAATAACGCTTTAACTAAAATTGAAAAAGAAATTTCATTTACAACAAGGTATTTTTAAAAAATATTTTCATTTTAGCCTTCCTCCATATAATATATATATAATATTTAAAAATAAAAATTAGTAAAAAAAATTAAGACTAAAGATGTTAGGAATTAATTGAAAATATAATAAATGATTTGGTTTTAGCTTTAAAAAATATTATTAATGAAAATTAAGAAATTTTAAAAGATTTCTCTTTTTCAAGACTTCTTTCTGGTGTCATTAGATATATTCTTTTGAATTCTAAAACAATTCATATTCCTTTCGTACTTGAGATTTTCAAAAAGTTTATGGAGGATTCGAAAAAAAAGTTTAGTGTATAAAATAAAGAATTAAATGATTAATCACTTATTAGTCATCATGATTCTCATAGAATTATTAAAAACATAATTTTGGTAGTTAATGATATTAAAGATGAAAAAGTTAAGAATTAAATTTTAGAAAAAATAAATTCTTTATTTGATTTTCTTCTTAAAAATTAAAACCTTGTTTTATAATCAAGAAGTATTTATTTACTTGTTGCTATGATTGAAAATAACATAAATAAATAAAAAGTATTTTCCTTATTTTATTTTTATTTTTTTATTAATTATTTTTTTTATTAGATTATTGATACTTTTAAATAAAATAAAAAATTGATGAAAAATTAAGATGAAAATGATAAAGGGATTAAATTATTAAAATCTTTATTAAAATGATTTTATTTCGTTTTATATATTTTTTATAACAAAAATATACATAATTCTATAAAAAGTTCTAATTTTTTGTTTTAAATAAATAAATAAGCAAAAATTAATTACAAATACTTTTTTAACAAAAAATATAAAAGTAAACTTAATTAGTTTTTGTTTTTCGAAAATAATATTTTTATTATTAATGGATTACATTTAATAAAAAAAATCAATTTAAACAAAAAAAATTCTTTCTTAAATTTTATTATGTGTTTATTTCAAATAAAGAAATAATATCTATCATTAAAATAAATAAATAGATAAAGTATACTAAATTATAATTAAATCCATATAAAATAGATTTCGAAGCTATATGATTGCATTTTAAAATAATAGAAGGGCATTTACCTAAAAACAAATATACTCTTTATAATATTTAAGATAAAGTTTACATAAAATAAAATACATAAATAAGGGGAAATTATATTTTTATTATATTATTAATCTAGTTATTATTATAAATTATTAATTTACAATATAAAATAAATAAATAACATATTTTACATATATTTTAAAATAAAAATAATAAAATAATAAGATATTAAAAATATTTAATTAAAAAATGTGCCCTTATATTCTTATTAAATTAAAAAGAGAATAAATTATTTTTTTCATCTACTTATTTTTAAAAATGCATTTAATTTCAATTTTTTATAAGTATTTTTCATCATTTTTTTAGTATCATAAACCAAATTAAATAAAAAAACTAAATATATATATTTATTTTTAATTAATTAAAAAAAAATATAAAAAGCATAAATATTTATTTCAGATTTATTATTATTTTATTATATAAATAATTAATAATAAAAATTATAAAATGTTTTAGATATAATATAAAAAAGTTTATATTTTATTAATATTTTTTAAAAAAATAGTTTATATAAAAATCCGAAAAAAACAAAATCATGTTTTGTACTTAAGAAATAAAAATAAAATACAATAGAACAAAAAAAATTGAAGTTTTTTCTATAAAAAGTAGAATTTTAATGATAAATATTTAACTTATAATCTTTCATAATAGAAAAGCTTTTAAAATACTAAAGAAAATAATTAAATACCCCGAAATATGATTATTATTCACTGTCTAATTTATAATTTACAAAATTTGAAAAATTTAAAGTTACAATTTGTGGTTTTAGAATTTCAAATATCATTAATATAAATATATTCAACAATAATATAAAAAAATAAAATAAGCAAAATATATATCCATATGCATTTGGCTATCACAAATAATACTTAATGCACTTATTTATATTAGGCATAACTTTAAAAGAAATATTTTATTAGTTAATATTTATGTTATATAAAATCTAGAAAATATTTAATTATTATAACATATAATAATTAATAAGTTTTATTTATATATCCTTAAAATAAAGAATTAATATTTATACATTTTCAATTTTACGGTCTTAAAGGGTGTTATAATGAATACTTTATGATTTTTTGCTTTTGCATTGTTTCAAATTTATTATTTAAATAATTGAATGTTAATGGTCAGGGATTTTTTTAAGTTTTAATTTACTAAATGTTATTATTTGCAGTTATTTAAAAAAAATGATTGATAAACTCATTTCATTTTTAGTAAAGAAAATTTCTAGATAATATTATTTAAAAATTAATATTATTTACCATAAAAATTGCTTTGTCCTAAAGCTTTTATTATTTTAAAAACTTTTTTATATAATTTTTAAATTTATTGTAAATCAATCGTTAAATTTTATAAAAAAGCTTATATGGGTAAAGTAAAAATCACTATTTTCAGAAAAAAATAAAAAAATAAGGTGGTGGCAGAATGATTTTATATTTTTTATTTTTAAATAAATTAAAAATTGATGAATGATATGGGAAGATGAGTAAGAGTAAACTATTTAAGGGTTTAAGGTACTTACATCCATATTGATTATATAGAAATTTAAAGAATAAAAATTACATAAAATACTTTTATTTTTATTATATACAAGCTATTAATTTGAATTTAGGTATCGATACAGATCTTTTTGATTTATATAAAAATTATTTTAATATATATTTTCTTCTCCAGTAAAAAACTTAATTTTAATATTATTATATTTTTAATTTTTTTTTAAAAAAAAAATTAATTCTTAATTAATTAATAATTCCGAGTTTTTTTTTTTTTAAAAAAAAAATTAAGATTATATATACGTAATTAAATTTCTACAATAATGCTATTAAATAAATATACTAAATATAAATTTATTTACTTATAATTATTTTGTTTGAATTATATATAACTTTAATCTATTTGTTTTATTAATTAACTTAAATTAGAATTAGATTGATAAAAAAAATTAAACTTATTGAAAAATTAATAAAAAGAATGAAATTAAGTAAAGGATTTAAGATATTTGAAGATCTAATAGACTCCTCATTTTAAAAAACTGAATAATAATAATAAAAAAAGAAGTTATTTATATCTCCTAGATACAAAATTATTAAATTAAAAAATTAGTAAAATCTTTATTAATAACCAAATGATCAATAAAAAACATAAGCCCATTCAATTTATTATTAATAAAAATTTATAAACAGAAGTTTATCTCCATTAAATCCTTAAGCACAAACAGAAATATAAACAAAAAATATATTCGAAAATTCTAAAATAAACAAAACAAATAATGGTTTAAAATATTATTAAAATAACGAAATCGTAAATTATTCAATAGTTGGAAAATCTGAGTGGTTTAATAAATTTCAAAATATTTAAAAACCATGAAATTCTATTATTAAAAACTATTTAAAATAACGGAATACATTTTAAACAAAATCAAGTGATTAGAAAACAAATTATTCAAAAGGAAGTAGCAAAATACTAAATAAAAATAAAGAAGTTTAGAATAAAACGTAAATAGTAACAAAAGATTATTTATTAATGAAATTTGAAAAAATAGAAAAAAATATAAAAGAAAATAAAAAAAAGAAGAACAAATAATATAAAATTAACCTCTTTCTTAAAGGCTAAAAAGTACATTCTAACAAAGGCAATTTAACGTTTTCGAAGAATATGGTAAAAAATGGAAATAAATTGCTTTATATTTAAATAAAAAAAACTAAAAGATTAATTTTAAAGGAAAAAAAATATTTTCATGTCATTCAGAATAAAATGAAAATGATGTACTTTTTTAAAAAAGTATAAAAAACTATAGCAAAAAAGTAGAATTGTTAAATATTGTTGATAAAATTTAATAATCATTAAATGAAAATAAAAGCAATAAATATTGGTTCGATTCTTTAAGAAATATGATAAATAAAATAATTAAAAATTTAAGAATATTTCTCGGAAAATAATGATAAGTCTAACTCAATTTAAAAAAATCATTTTACAAAATCTTCCAAAAATATTGAATTTTTTATTAAAGGGTTTTATTCTTTGAGTAAAAACAAAGATGATATTTAAAAAATTCATAGTAAAACAATTAAGGATTTAAGTTTAGAATATTTTTTTAATAATACTTATAAAATAATACAGAAATGAAAGTATTTTTTAATTCTATAATTTATTAATATATTTTTTAAAAAAGGTTGTAGGATAAGATAAATTTATAAAAGAAAAAAAAGATCTTATGTAAGATGGAAAATAAAACTATCATACATATAGGCTTTTAGCTAATAAAGAAATATATTGAAATTATAATAAATATATTAATTAAATATTTATTGATATATTAAAAAAATGTAATTATATATATAATAAAATTAATCAATTTATTATAAATTATTAAATATTAACTTATCAAATAATAAATTTTAAAAGTAAAAAAAATTGAAATATAACACTTTGATAAAGAAAATAAATTAAAATTGTATTTATTAAAAAAATAAAAATAATATTAATATATTTAAAACTTTAAATTTGCATATAAGTTTAAAAGTAAAAAAAATAAAAAAACAGTAAAATATTTAACATATTTAATTTATAAATAATAAAATAAAATGATATTATAAAATTAATATATTTTATATAAAAAAATTATTATATGATTAATAAGATATATTAAAAGTCTTAATCTAAGAAAATAAATTAATTATATATATATATATAAATATATATATAATAAAAATGTGAAAACTAATTATTAATTAAATATGGTATATATTAAATAAATTAATAAAAAATATATATTTATAAATTTTAAAATTATTAAATATTTTAAAAATTTTAAATTAAAATTT
>NW_004086675.1:0-1451 GCF_000220395.1 Ichthyophthirius multifiliis
AAAGTAAAATGATAAAAATTTAGATAATTTTTTTTTTAAAAAAAGTATTTAAATAATAAAAATAATTTTATTATCTTGAAATAAATTACTTCAAATAATAATAGAAGTATAACTAATGAAAATATTAGTAACGTAATTATTTACATATAATAATTAGAAATGTCTTTATACTATTGAAATAATCAAAATATAATAATAATCTGTCAAAAAAATTATAATAAAAACTAATAAACATAAATATAGAATAGAATTTAAGCAAAAATAAAACAAATTTTTTTATTTTTTTGAATAATAAAAGCATTAAATTAATGAAGATTTTATAAGATTATTTTTTTCATTTATCAAATTTGATTAAAACTTATACATGTATAAATTTTAAACATATAAGTATGTAAATTTATAAATTCAAAATCGTTTGATTAAAATTAAAGTTTTTCTAATTTATTTTTTACGATATTTTATGTTATTAAATATAATTTAAAAGCTTTAGAAAATAATATTTTTTTGTTATAAAAAAATAAAATATAATATTTATATATTGATTTAAAATACCATTATATTATTTTATGAAAAATTAATTTTTATTCCCTCTTTTTTTACAATAGTCTATATATAAACAAATAAATTAATTTTATATATATATATACTATTTAAAAAAATTAGAATAAAAATTAATTTTGAATAATACAATATATATATATTTTATTATTTTTTATGTATGGCGATTTTCTTATTTTTAATTTTTATAAAATAATAAAAATAATATAATTATAAATTAATTTGATATTTTAAATATAGGCTATAATATTTTTATAATATAATTCCAAAACTAAAATAACAAAATAATTTTAAATATATTATGTTTAAAAATTATTTATAAAATATATTAAATTTCATGTTATTTATATTATAATTCTTTATTATTTTTAAAATATTGTTATATAATGAAAAATTATTATTTATTTATTAATATAATTTAATTTTATTTCTAATTTTGTGTTATATTAAGAGTATTTGATTTTTTAAACAATAACTCAAATTATATTTTAAAATGAAAAAAAAAAAATTTTTTTTTTTTTTTTTTTTTTTCCTTTAACGTTTTTGGAAAGTATTTTAAATTAATTTCTTTATATATAACAAAGAAATAGAAATTTAAATTTATTATATTAATTTTTTTTTTTTTTTTCTCCCCATAATAAAAAATTGATATTTTATATTTTTATTTAATTAATTTTAAAATCATAATAAAAATGCACGAAAATTAAAATAATATATAAAAAGATAACAAGTTTTGAAATAATAATTAATAAAGTAATTTAGAATATAAATTTATTTTTTATTTATTTTTTTTAGTTTCTCTATAAAAAAAAAATATTTACATATTAAACAATATTTTTATTTTTTTAAAAGTAAAAAAGCTTTAAAAAGCATCAAGTCAAAAAGGAAAAAAA
>NW_004086675.1:1472-5722 GCF_000220395.1 Ichthyophthirius multifiliis
AAAAAAAGATTTTTTATATTTCTATTTTTTTTTAAAAAAAATTATTAATAATAATATATAAAAAAATAGTCTAGCAATAACTACAAAAAAGAAAATAAATAAATCATTCAATATACATGATTATAAAACGACTATATAAAGACATAGATATATCTTAAAAATTTATTTAAATAAATAATTAATAAGATTTCGAAAAAATAGAAAATGAAAAAAATATTTAAGGCATAATCACAAAATAGCCAGAACACATTCCAACATCTACAAAAGAATTATAAAAAAAGCAATAACCGTAATAAAAAATAGATTAATAATCACAATAACAAATAATTTAACTAAAATCAACAAAAAATACGGGTTTTTTTCGAATAATGGGAAAAGATATTTTACCTTATCATGAGATATATGAATTAAAAGATAATGATTTAATTTTTATAAAAGATTTTAATGAAAAATATAAGACTAATATAACTTAAGAATATTTGGAGCAATTAATAGGTATATTTGAATTAAAGTCAGGAAAGAATTTCGTTGTTTCATGGATAGATATGAAAGATAATTTCACATAAGAAGAAATTAATAAATATTCATTAAATTTGCTTGAAAAGATATATATTTATTGGAAACAGGCTAGAGACATATATGGTTTTCCTTTATTAAGGTAAATTCAATGATAATTATAAATAATTTTAAAATACATAAATATTAATTAATAATAATAAAATTATATATATATATTAATTTATATATATATATATATGTATATATAGGATAAATTAAAGACCAAATTATAATGATAAAGATCCTCGGATAGCTTTTAGACCAAGAGTACCTGAAAAGATGAAATTAAGAAAAAATTTAAAGCAAAATGACGAAGAATCATATTTAAAACTCGTAACCTTAAAAGAAGAAATGAACCGTTATTAATTGCTTAGTAAGTAATTAATTTTGAGAGAAAAATATAAAATGTAGTTAATAAATTAGACTTGTGCGAATTTTTTATCTGAAATATATAAATTGGAAAAAAATTACTATTTTTTATTTGAGGAAAAGGAATTGTTTACATTTTAAGATTTGGATTCTAGAAAAAATGAAATAGATGAAGATTTAAACTAGATTTTTAAATAAAAATAGGATTTGGATAAAGAATATTGTCAAAGTGTTGGAAAATTCAATAAAGTATAATTAAATGGATTAAAAAGAACTTTTCATGTTAAAAGTTCCAAATAACCAATTAAAGATGATTTTAGTATTCCTAAACCATTAAAAGAAAATAAGGTTAATAGTTTATAAGAATTATCAAAAATTTAAGTTGAAAGTTAATAATAAAATATTATTAAAGTACCTAAAAAAGGATAAAGTTTATAAAGGGTGGAAAAAATAAAAATACCTAAAAAAGATAAAGAATAATAGTAATAAAATAAATAATTATTATAAATAGAATTATAAACGCCTATATTATCAAGAGGGGATAGAACTTTAGATAAAAATTTAAATGAAAATATAGAATTGGGCTTATTTATAGCAAATTTTATCATAGAATCAAATAAAAAATAAAAATTAAATATCGAAAAAGTATTAAATATTGATACAAAAACATTAATTGAATTAAGCAGTTTAAAATAGATTTTGTAAAAGAAAAATAGCGAATTGGTTCCTATATTAAGCAAATAATAATCATAAATATAAACATAATTAAATGGCGTAAATTTATAATAAAGTCATAGTATATTGATAAAGAATCCAAATTTAAGCTCTAGTAATTAAAATAAAAGTACGCTTTTAAATATTTAAGCAAACACATAAATAAATTAAGTCACAAATGCAGTTTTATTTTAAATTAGAAGTAGAGTAGGAAGGTCTAATATAGAATTTATTGATAAATATTTCGAAGAAAATACAAGATATTAAGATTTGGCTAATTATGAGGCTAATTATAAATTTAATGTTTTAGAAGGAAATAAGGCATTGATTTAGAAATAGAATGAAAACGAAAATTAGGAAAAAAATAAATAAGAAAATAAAAGCTATAGTTTTAGTTAACTTGATAAAAATAAATTCAATAAATAATACTTTTTAAATATTAAAAGAAAATATTCAAAGTATTTTGATTTTGAAAACTTTATTGAAAATGAAAGTGAAGAAAATAAAAATCTTAAAAGAAATATTTCTAATGCTATTAAAGAATTTGAAAGGAAAAAGTCTTTTGCTTGAAAAATATTTGTAATAGTGTAAATTTCTAATTTCTTTGATTTTTTTCAATTTGATAAAACTTTATTTTATTAAACTTTATAATATAAGTAATTTTTTTTTTTTTTTTTTTTTTTACAATTATTATATTATTAATTAGTAAGAATTTATAAAGTATATAGTATATTATATTTATATATGATCTTGTATTAAAAATAGTAAGAATATTTATTAAAATCTATGTGTATTTTATTAAAAATAAATAGGAAATGTTATTAATTTTTTTTATATGTAAAATTAAATTTATATATTAATATATATATATATATATTTATTAAATGGTATATTTGTTAATTTTTAGTTAATAAAAAGCTGTACTAAATTATTTATTTTTGCCGAAATTTATATAACTATTTAAAAATGCAATATAAATAAATATATATTTTTATTATATGTAATATATTTAAATTATATTTTTCAATAAAATATATAAGTCTTAAGTAAATATAAAAGAAATTTAATAATATTTAATTTCGAATATTAGATTTAGTTTTTTATTATAAATTTATTATATAAAAGGCATACTTATTTTGATAAAAAGTAAAAATATTGAGAAATAGTAAAAGTTAAAATATCAAATAAAATTAATTGTAATTTTTTGTTTTTTACTTAGATAATGAAGTCAATTTTAATTATACTAATACTGCTAAAGAAAATGATTATAAAATAATTAGTAATTTTAAAAAATACGAATACATTTAAAACTTGACATAATTTATATATATATCAAATGATTTTTATTAAAATAATTAATTCATCTTAAAATTATCTAGTACTTATAAAAAAATGATGAAAGTAATAAATTAAAAAAATGTTAAAATTAATTTAAAGTTTATGACAAAATAAAATATATCGTAAAAAATTAATTTAATTTATGTTTTTATTTTTTGATATATATAAATATCCAAATATGAATTTTTATTTTTTTAAGATAAGTTATTAAATAAATATAAGATATTAATTTAATATATATGTATAACATAATTATATATAAAAAAAATATATATATATATATATACATATATATATATATATATATTTTATTTTTTAAATTTATATTTTTTTATTTATTAATTTTATAAATAAAATATTTTTTAAAATTTAATTACATAAAAATAAAAAAATATATTATTAATATATAATTATTTTTTAAAATTTTATCATCTTTATTTAATGACATTTTCTTTATCTTAATTTTCATTATCTTCAATTTCCATTTTCTTCTTTTTATCTTTTCCTTAAATCATTTTTTTTTTTAATGGAATTCTATCTACTTTTGATACGCCATCAACAAATGAAGTTTTGAATAAAACATTTGCATTCTATATAAATATTTGTTTATTATTTTATGCATAAATATAAAAATTTACTTAATACATTCCATCTTTTAAAGAAATTAATAAAAATTAAGAACTTTAGAATCTTTATGCAATCATATGACCTTTAATATTTTTTATTTTTTTTATTAATTTAATTATTTATATATAAAACCAATATTTTCTGTATGTGATAGATCTAAAGCAGAATCGACTTCGTCTAATATATAAAACGGAGCAGGTTTATATTTAAGTAAAGCTAAAACAAATGAAAGTGCTATAAGTGATCTTTAACCTTTTTTTTATAAATATAAATATATTAATTCAAATATAAAAAATTAACCTCCTGAAAGTTCACTTAAGGAGTTTTTCCAAACGCCATTAAATGCAACCCCTATTTCTAAACCTTCAGAAACATCCTAACCTTCCAAAGGTTAGATTCTGGCAGCTGCTCCAGGTAATAAATCAGAGAAAATTTAACCAAATGTTTAGTTAACTTAAAGATAGCATTTCTCAAGTGTTTCTTTTTTCTTTTTATCTAATTCATCCATATTTTTAAAAAGAAGATTTTTATCGTTTTCTAAAATAACTCTTTTCTCGTTTAGTTACTGACAATCTTTTTCTACTTTTTCACTCATAGATTCAACTTTAAAATTTATTTGTTTTTATCTTGTTTGTTATTCATGT
>NW_004086673.1:0-4689 GCF_000220395.1 Ichthyophthirius multifiliis
ATATTTTTATATATTTATTTTTATATTTTTATATATATTTAAAAATAGATTAAAAAACTCAAATTTAATAAATAAGAGAAGAAAATCTTTAAAAACGTAAATAAATTGATGAAAACTAATTATAAATACATAATGAAGTCCTTTAATAAAAATAGACTAAATTAAATTTATAAAAATCATTTCATTCTTAATTTTTCTCCACTTATTAAAAAATACACGAAAAACTTTAAAATACAGAAGGATATAGAGGATTATTAATAGATTATTTAGATATTAAGCCTTAATTTGCTTTTGCATATGAAATAGCTTCAAAAGGTAGATTATTTTCTTTTATAGTAGATAACGAAGAAATTGTTTAGCAAATATTAGATATAAATAGGTCAATATAAGGCTGTAAGATACATATATATGTTTTAGAGTGGTAAAAAGAGGAAATAAATGAGTAAAAAGAAGATATATAAAATTTTATTAATCTAATAGATCCAAAACTAATGAAAATAAATGACTAAAATAATGTAAAAATAACCTCTTTAGTTCATTAGATATTAGGAAATTACGGAATTTGTGAAAAATACGAAGATGCTATCTAAATAGCGAAAATATATAAAAAAAACTGCATTACAAAAAGCCGATAAGTAGCCTATTCTGAAGGTTTTTTATCTAAAATAGGTTTTTATTCTACATAAACTAAGGAAAAAATAAACTTATATAACGAATATAAAAAAAAGAGTTAAGAAATCTTAAATATAGAAAAGAAATTAAATATAGAAGATAAACAAATAAGCGAAAATAAAGAAAAAATGAGTGTTTTATAAAATTAAATAAATAAAAATTAATATAAACTGAATGAAATTTAATCATAGATTGCCGTTTTTTCTCAATTTCTTAATTCTCTATATGTTTAATAATAATAAGAGATTTAAAAATAATAAAAAATATAATAAAATATTTAATTAATTCAAGAAAATATAGAAAAAAATGATTAAGAAAAACTAAATTTAAAAGATGATAAATGGGAAATTTTAAATGAAAAAGAAAAATAGGAAATATCTTAAATTTAAGAATTTTTGGAAAAAAAAATATTTAATTAGCAGAATTTTTAAAGGAGAAAAATTTGTTCGAAAAAAATATTTTAGAAATTTCTTTAAAAGAAAATTAAATTGATGTTTTTTCTTAAAAAAAGATGAAAAAACTCAATTTTATGAATAAGATTTATAGTTTTTGGAAAAAAACATTCAATAAAATTAATAAATTCTACTTTAAATTTAAAGCTAAAAGAAAAATATAGACCAATAAAAACAAAAAATATAATAAAAGGAAATTAATACCTAAAAAAATGCTGAAATGTTAAGTAGCTTAGCCTTATTGGAGGAAAATTTAAATAAAAACAATTTGAAAATGCTCCAATATATGTAAAAAATACAAGAAATATCCCAAAAACAGTAAAATCTGCATTTCGACGATGATTTAATAAAAGAATTTGAAACATAATCAAAGGATTTTCTAAAAATGAAACTAAAAGAATTCCTTGAAGAAGGAGAAATAAAAAAATACACGACAAAAGACAAGATTTTATTCGAAAGACTATAAAATCTTGAAATAAAATACAAAGAATATAAAGAAAAATACGACGAAATTTAAAAAAACGAAGAAAATTGTAAAAAAATCATGACATTTTTTCTAAATTAATGTGAAGAAAATATCAAAAAAGTCTATTAAAAATTCGAGTTTTTTTAAAAAAATATTTCCAAAAATTGGCTCCTAATGGATAAATAGATATTTAAATAAATAAAAAAAACGAAATTAAAATTTATTTAAATTTCAAAGAGGGACAAAGTAAAAATAAATAAATAAAATATTATATATATATATATATATATATATATATATATAATATATAAAAATATATTTTTTTATTTATTTTATTTATATATATATATTTATAATTATATATTTATATTTTTTATCTTTTATTAGATATATCTAAATGTAAAAGATTAGAACTTAGTGGTGGTGAAAAGAGTATTTTCTCAATTTTGATAATAATGGCTTTATAAAAATGTGATCCAGCTCCATTTTATGTATTTGATGAATTCGATGCTGATTTGGATCCTAATTATATATAATAAATTGCTTAAATGTACAAAAATAATGATATATAAAAATTATATACATATATATATATAAATTATTTATATATTTTTATAGTTTTAAAGAAAACTTTCATTAATCCTAATTTATAGTGGTTTCTCATAAAAAGGAATTCGTTTAGTTTTTTTAAGAAAATGAATGTAAGTGCTATAAAATATAAATAAGAGATAAAATAAGTGAAATTTAATAAACTTCATTAGAAAATACTATAGATTTTATGAAATATATATAAGAATGATAAAAATAAATTAATTTTATGTATTTTTTTTTATACAAAAAAAAAAACTTAATGAATATAATACAAAATATTAGAATAATACATATATATATTCTATATATATAATAAAAGTGTATATCAATAGTTATCTAAAACTTCTAACATCCATGTCTAGGTATAATTTTCAAATATATTATAAAAAGCAGCACAAAGTATAATAAAAGCAGTTAAAAGATGAATAATATTCCAAAAATTATATTTTTCATTTAAATTTTATTAACTTTAATCTAAAAAAATTAACCAAATTTATAAAAAAGATAAAATTCCTAAAATTATAATTTCTTTTTAGTCTAAAAGTTTAATTCCTTAAAATTTATAATTCCCAGTGGCTTATCTTATATCGTATTTTAATTATTATTTGCAATTAGGACAATATATTTCAGTTCATCCTTTATATTGTTATTTTATTATTTATTGTATCAAGATTTATAATTTAATTTATATTGTTCTATGTTTTTCTGTTAAACATTTATTTAAACATTCACGATGAACGCTTTGTAATGAGCCTTTACATAAACAGGGAGTTAATTTTTGACAATTTTTAGTTTTTCCAAAAAAACTATTTCTTAATAACAAATCCAACACTATTAAGAGCTCATAAATTTTTTAATATTTAAATTTTAATTATAATTTTTTTTTAAAAATAAATAAATTTTAGTTACAAAATGCGGAATTATATGAATTTTATTAAAAAATTAAAATATAAAGAAAATTCCATTTAAAATAATTAAATACATACACTATATATATATATATATATATATATATATATATATATTTATATTTATCACTTTTTTTTTTTGTTCATTTAATATTTTTTTTTTGATTTTGTAAATAATTTTATTTTTATAATTTATTTAATAATTCATTTATGTTTTATAAATAATTTTATATTATTTAGATATTAATTTTATTGTTCATATTTATTTATAATGGAAATATTTTTTTAATCAATTCATTTTTTAATTAAATAAAATCGAATTTTATATTTTATTTTCACTTTTTTTAAGTTTTATTAAATTATAACATCTTATTATTATTTTGAATTTCTTTTTTTCTAAAAAAATTATTTATTTATAATATATAAAATGAATTTGTTTTTAAAAAGAATTTCAAATTTTTATAACATTTATTTATTATTTAATTTCATTAATAATTTTTAATATTTTTAATTTATATTTATTTTTATTTAATAAATATAATCAAAATACATTAAAATAAATATCAATATTAAAAAAAAATCATAAATAATTAAAATTTTTTATATATTTTTAAAATAAAAATAAAAATAAAAATAATAATAAATTTATAAAAAAATATAGGAACTATATATAATATTAATTGTATATAAAAAATTAATTAATAAACAAATAATATTAATATAATAAATTAAAAAAAAACATAAATATAAAAATACAAAATAATATATATATATTTATAAATATTATATCTTAAATTATTATTTATATCTAATTTGATTATTATTTATATATTTAATTTTAAAATATTTTTTAAATATTATTTTTATCTTTATTATTTATTTCTTATATTTTTAACTTTATTTTTTAAATTAATAGAAAGACTTATTCTTATTATATAATTTAATTTATATTTTATAAACTTATAATATCATTTTTTATTTAAACTTTATCATATATTTATTTAATTTAAAATTTTTTATTTTCTTTTCATTTTTCAACTTTTTTATATATAACAATTAATTTATATATAACATAAATTAAATTTTTCTTAACTTAATTTTTTTTATAAAAAGATTTCATTTTATTAAATTTATTTGTATTGAAGATTTCCTTTTCAATTTTTTTTAAACTTTTTGTTTTGTTCTTACAATATTTTTTCATTCCTAATATTCTTTTAATATTTTAATTATTAACTCATTTTATAAAGTTATTTATTTTCATTCTTCATTTTTTACACAAACATTATAGACTAAAGTATACTGTTTATATTATTATTATAAAAATAGTCATATTTTAATGTTCAAAATATAATATATACATACAAATCTTTCATTTATTTAAAAAATAATTCATATCTTTTATTATAATTATCAAAAATATTTTAATTATATGAATAAAATAAAAAAAAGAAATTTTAAAATTAAATAACCAAAAAGCTTGTTTTTTTAATATAAATGTTTTTATATTTGAAACCAAAAAATATATATTTTTATATATATAAATTTTTATAAATTAGTTAAACATATTGAAACTTTATAAATTTCTAAAAAAATTAATATT
>NW_004086671.1:0-32094 GCF_000220395.1 Ichthyophthirius multifiliis
ACCCCACCCCAACCCCAACCCCAACCCCAACCCCAACCCCAACCCCAACCCCAACCCCAACCCCAACCCCAATCCCAATCCCATAATAATACACTAAAAATCAACCCCAACCCCAATCCCAATTCTAATCACAAGATAATACACTAAAATTCAACCCCAACCCCAACCCCAAATTCTTTGACTTCTATCTTCAATTTCAAAATCCATATATTTTAATTAATATTTTAAAATTTAATTATTAGTTTTTATTTTTTATTTGTATTTAATTTAATAATTTCTTAAATTTATATTAAATTTGCATTCATATAAAAAAAAATATTTAAAATAGATTTTAAAAAAATTAAATATATAATATTATTTGCTTGTTTCAATTATTATTTTTTTTCTAAAAGTAATACTGCATAGATTCTAATAATAATTAATTAACATTATTATCATTAGATTCCTCATGTACTTAAGATTTAATTTCCTCATATTTTAAAATCAAAGAATTAACATATCTTTTATCTTATGGAGGTATTTATTTAGCATAATACTCTTTCAAATCACTATCATGCCTTCCTCCTTTTCCAAAAGGATTACCTGATCCTCTAACTAATACTGCATAATGTTCTGTTAACATCTTATATTTATTATAATCACAATCGATAAGACTTTAATTGATTTAAATTGTTAAATACTTCCTTATTTTGCATGCAATTTCTTTGATTGTCAATGCATTAGCCATGACTCTTAACCTTGTACTCATATTACTGTCTATATTTTTATCTTCAGCTGCAATTAAACACGCATCTGATACTAATTATAGCAAATCACCGGTTTAATTATAAGGAATATCCTCTATTTCCACACAAATATTATTAATTAATTTTTTTGTATTTTCCTCAGAATCTATAAGAATTACATTCATGACATTTCTAATAACTTTTTTAAATCTAAAAAGAAAATAAGAAACATGTAATTTTCTTAATGTTTCTGGATCCTAATTCGTTAAGAAATTTTTCTTTTCTAACTATTCCTCATACTTTTATTCAAAATAATTCGCAAGAATGGCTATTTAATTATTCTTTAGCATATTTTTACCCCACATGCCATTATGTAATAAACACACTTCCGGATCTGAAAAAGCCACTCCATGTAAAGCATTAAATAAACTATCTCTAAAAATAGGAATTTCATGTAATTCCTTTATCTATTCACTATCAAATATTTAGCAAACATCATTTATATAGTTTTCGAATAAAAAAGGCACCATAGCTACTATTCTATTTGTATTCACTTCCCCTATTCTTCTTAATTTCCTATCTAAATCTTTGAAATCTTTAGGTGAATTTTACGTTGTTTAAACTATTTTTATATCTCCTACCCTCGTTTCTCCTCTAGCACTAGCTCTTCCCATAATTCCTTGAATATCCATAACAATTGGCCCTCTAAACAAGGTTCTTCCTGAGTAATACTTAAAATCTTAATACTAAGCATGAATTCCAAAATAATTCTTTAAGTGCTATTTATGCATATAATTAGTGAAATTTTAGATAAACTCTTTATTTTTTCCATTAGTTAAATATTCTTCCAATAAATCCTTATTGTAGTCAATTTTTGGTCTTAAAAGTGTTTTAACAATTCTTTTATAATTTACAAAATTGGGAATATTACCTCCTTAAAGGGTCTAAGCAGGCTTGATACTTTCACTATCATGATAAGCCAGTCTTTCCAAATCATTAGCCCCTAATCCATAAAGTACTTTAAATCCCAAATTATGCACTTTACATAATTTATCTAATAAAACTATATTATTAGTGCTCAAATAAGGCTCCAAATAAGATCCCATAGATTCAGAACCGTCACTTTTAGATATCGTTATTCTTATTTCTCCTAAGCTTTTTATATATTAGGATATAATGTCGTTTTGTAAAGCTTTTTCGTAAAATTAATAAAGGCCTCTGACTTCATTTATACTCTCGGGCAGTGTACTAATGAATGTTTTGGAGTTTTTTATGTCTTCAAGTCCGTTTGGGCTAAAAACAGTTTAATAAAAGTCAATTTTTTCATTATGGAATGCTGTTTTTATAAAGGGAAAATATTAATGGAAATTCGAAAATTATTCAGCTAACTTATCAATAGCAATTGTTTCTTTATATGTATTTATTTTATTATCAAAGCAGGATATTATGTGTTCATGTTAAAAATGAAATCTTTTAGAAGCTATTTAGCAACATAATTACCTTACAGTATCTTCTAATAATTGATCTTAAAAGTTTTGAATTTAAGATAGTTTTTATAATACTTTTTGAGGATTTTTTATAAACTCATCTAAAACTTGGTCATATTCTTAATCATTTAGTTTTTTTTTTTAAGCATATATTTCAATCAGATTTTAAATTGCTTAATGCACATTAATTGGCTCTTCTCTAGATGTAAATCCTATTTTAAATATTTTCAAATTTGCACCTTCTATAAAATATATTATATTCATTAATTCTCTTGAAAGATCTCTATCCCCACTTGTTCCTATTTCTTAGAGTCTTTAAATTATATTAGCTTCAATTTTTAAGGATTCTTGATAAGAAAAAATATGTGGATTATCAGTTAAATTTTAGTTATAATAACTTTAAATTAAATTCATCGCTTCATCTACTTGTAATGGATTTTTTTTATGATAAAGTAAACTTTATTTAATACTGTCTAATTTTGTCAAAAGTTTATTAAAAAAAGCTTTTTGAGACTCTAATTCGAATTTACAATAATGAAAAGCATCGATTTCTTTTTTTCCATCACGATCTCCTGCCCATGTAGTATCATCCAAAAAGCTTGGTTTTAATAAAGGATAGGTATTAATTTTATTATTGATTCTATTTCTTATATATGCTTTTTTTTTCCTCAATTATTTCCCCCAGAATATCAAAAGATCTATTTCTTCGTCTTTTTTCATCTTTTTTGGATGTCCTAAAGGAGTATGAATAAATTTACTTATAATATGATCTACTAATTTTTCAAAGCTTTTTTAAAAATTATCAAAAGAACTCATCATTTATTCTAAAGTAGGGAATTCATCCATATTTACACCAGATTCTTTGGCTGTGAATCTTAATTCAATACAATCATATGAGTTCGCCATTCTTTTTTTGTTTAATTTTGCAGCTTTCATAAATAAAAAAGAACTTTCTTCTAAATAATATTATAGTTTTATAGATTCGATTGATCTTCCTATTTTATTTTATTTTAATTTATTTTATTTTTACCTTCTGTAGGATGCATTGTTAATCTATTATAAGAGTATCTATCCTCAAAGTATTTTTGCATATTCTTGTTTGTATCGTTCCATTTAAAAATAAACTTTTCTAAATATTAGTTAAATGTTACATCTATATCGCCGTAAATTCTTGATGACAAAGTAGATTTTAAAGCCATTTCTTTCTAAAGTATTACTTACTTAGGTATTTGTAATTAGTTTGCCCATTTATGGAAGCATTTAAAAATTATGCTTTCGATTATTTTGAAATATATTAAAGGCTGATATTTCTATTCAAGACTTTCACTTGAAAAATTTTAATTAATCTGTTGCTATGCTTGTTCATTTAAAGGAGAGTTTATTTAAGAAAATCTCATTTAAAGTTTTTAAATAAGAGGATTCCTACAAATGAAACTTCTGAATTTTAGATTTTTAGTTTATGTGGATTAAAAACGTGTGTGCATAATTTTAAATTAGGAAAATCGGTTCATTTAAAAATAAATAATTATTTTAAAAAAATAAAATAGATATATATTTTATTTTATTTTTGAATTTAATTTAATTTTTTTTTTTATAAAAATATTAATTTTTATACTAAAATAACATTTTTTATTTTTAATTGATAAATTAATTTTATAAATATATTTATATTTATTAATTAATTATTTTTCTAAATTCAGAATAAATAATGAAAATTTCTTAATTATGATTAATAAATTTATTTATTTTAATTATATAATATATATTTTCTATTTTTTAAAATCATATTCAAAATTTTATCTAAAAATTATACAAATATAAATAATCTTAAAATAGAAATATAATTAAAATTTAAATAATAATTAAATAATTTATATAATTGATTTCAAATTATAATATTTTACATAAAATTATAAATATATAAAAATAAATAAAAATATATAAAAATATATAAAAATATATATATATATATATATATATATATATATTAATATTTATATATTTATATATATAAATTAAAATATTTTTAACTTATTTATTATTAATAATTATATTATTAATTATAATTTTTTTTTTCTAATTAAATGAATATAAAAGTATCAAAAATTAAAATATATTTAAGTTTATTCTTATTTCATTTAATATTTAATAAATTTAATTGATTAACTTTTTATATTCACTAAATAGATTTTTTTTTGAAAACATCATTAATTACTTATGCTAAAATTGTAATTATTTTTATTAATTAGAAGTTGTTCGATTTCAGATTTTTAAAAATTTGTTTAATGTTTAGCCTAAATTTAGTTATTATATAAAAAATCGTTCGTAAATAAAACGTTTTTAATTTCATATGTTCTTGGATTGCATAATAAAGGGTTTTAAACATCTTAGTTTTTATTTAAATTAGAATTTTAAATAATATAAATAGGAATTTTAATTATTGGTTTATTTATAAAAAAACTAAACTTACTGAAAAAAAGTTTAATTTTAAGAAAATAATCGCAATTAATTAATTAACCTTGAGTTGAAGGGCATTTTATTTCTTCTAATTAAACATTAATTTGTCTTTAGTTCTCATTTGAACATATTGAATGTGCTAGACATCCTTCAATTTATTATTTATTAATTATTTTAGAAACAGATACTTCATAACCCTTATGTGACTATAGTTTAATTATTTTATTCAAAGTCAATTCTAAGCAATTCAAGTTTATATTGCAATTAGAATTATTAATTTCAATTTAAATATTAACTATGTCATTATAAAAATAAGAATTTTTATCTAAATGAAATTTAATTTTACATTCTCCTTATTATATACAGCAAAAAGTATTCGTTTTAATATTTTCTTGAATAAATTATTAATATTTAACTTAATTTAAATGTAATTCTTGAACAAAAAATAATTATGTATCTTTTAATTTTTTTTAATCTTTTTTATATGATATTATTTCTGCTTTTACTTTGTATTTTATTTAAGCTTAATACTTTATACTATTTTATTAGTTTTTTTCATCAAAGCTGCTAGGTAAATGATTATAAAGGTTAAATTGAAAAGGAAATATGTATTAACCAAATTATATGTGATTGAGTGACGTTTTATATATATCAAAGCAATGACAATAAAATATTTTTTTTCCTTTATATGATTGCTATGTATTGTTAATAAAATTATTGTTATCATTTGTTAATGCGTTTTATCTCTATTCATTCCAATCTACATATTCGTAACCTTTTATTTTTAAATTTATCTTTTTTGAGGGAAAGTTTTCTCGAAGGTTTAAATATATTTCTCCCTATAAAGTTTCTCCTGCTATATATAGTAATTTTTATGTTTTTATGTAAATCTATCCGATTTTATCTTTTAGCTTTTTTAATTTTTATTTATTCATCAAATTTTTTTTATGAAATATATTTCTATTATTAATATATATGTGTTCTAAGCAAGTAAAAATAAGTAATTATTTTTTTTTATTTTAATTTAATTAATTTTACTCTATAATTATATTTCGAATTTGTTTTAAAAAATGATTTTTATTATATTAAAAAATAATTGATTATAATAGAATTATCTAATTTAATCTTAATTATAATACATATAAAAATTGTATGTAACGAAAAAACTATCAAAATATAATATAATATTTTATTATATTTAAACATTATTTGAATAATAAAAAAAAACAAAAAAATATAAATGAAATAAAAAATAATATTTAATATAAAAAATATAAATTGAGAAATAAATAAAATTATATAAATATAAATATAATATAAATTATATATAAAATTTATTATAATATAAAATAATAATAAAATAAAAATAATAAATTGAGAGTAAATTAAAAAATTATAGAAAAAATTATATAAAAATTAAAAAGAATATATATATAAAAAAATAATAATAATAATAATAATAATAATAATAATAATAATAATAATAAAAAAAAAAAAAAAATTATTATTTATATTTATTAATATTAAAAATAATTATTATAATAATACTAATAATTTTTAATTTTATTATAATATCTTAAAAATATTATTAATTATTATTATAATACTTTAAATAATTAAATTTTTATTTAACAAACATTTTAATTTTTTTACTAAATTATTTCATTAAACAAAAAAATACTATTTATTAAAATATTTTAATTTTGTTATTTAATTAAATTATAAATATTTATCAACTCAAAAATTATTTCATAAAAATTATTATATTATGTATTCATTACATTCATATAAATATAAATTTTAATTATAAATATAACAATTTTTTAATATTTTTATAAATACTAAAATAAATATAAATTTTTTCAATTTCATTTTTAATTTATCATTTATTATTTAAATTTTGATAATTTTTGCGGTTATTATTCGTTTTGTTTTTAATTATGGTCAGGTTTAACCTTTTATAAAATATCCTATATTTCTTTTTTCTTTCATTTTTTTCTTTTTGATTGTCATCTTCTTCTAATTCTTTTACTCTATTCATTAATTTTTCATATTTTTATTTTATATAAATATCAGTATCTGAAATTATTTTATTTTTTTCTATTTCTTATATTTGATTTTATCTTCTGCAAAAGTCTATAAATAAAATAAAATATATGATTTTTTTTAATTTATTATTATTACAACTTTTTTTTTTTTTTCTTATTATTATATATTTTTTTCTTGATCTTATATAACTTAAATATATTATTATTCTTATTAATTATTTTCGATTACTTTGTTTTATTATTCACCTTTTTCATAAATTTATATATTTTTTTCTGAATCTTCTTCATTATTATTTTATTGTCAATATTTTATTCATCTTAAGTATAATTTTCAGACTATAATTAATCAAATATATTTCCAAATAAGTAGGTAATTTTACATCTTTAAATTTTTTTTCATCAAATTCTATAAACTTTAAAGGTTGATGCTTTTTATCAGTCGCTTTATTTTGCTGATTTTCTACTTTTAGACTCTCATTTTTATTAATTAGATTTACAGGCTCTCTTATTTCAATTGTATTATAATCTTTTTCTTCTTATTATTATGTCTTTTTTTGTATTTCTTTTAATGAATTCTCTAGTACTATTTCTTTTTTAATAAAAAAATAAATATTTCCTTTTTTACATTATATTCTTCGATCAATTATTTATTTGGCTTAAAAACTTGATGTTTGTACAAAATAATCAGCCCCTAAAGAAACTAAAATCTTAAAAAAAAAAATTAATTAAATAAAAAATTAAATTATATAATTAAGTACTTCATTTGTGTGATATATTTTTGCTGGCAAATATAAAACAGAATTAACTTTTTGCTAATTTAATAAAAAAATATATTTTTTTTGTATATTTTTAATTACTAATTCAAAATAGTTTAACTTTTTAGGTAAATCTTCTAACTTTTTTGATAATAAAAGAAGATTTTATATCTACTTTTGTTGGGATTCCAATAAATATTAGTTAGATGACATTATGTTTTTTTTCTAATTAGCAATTATTTTTAAATTTTTTTAATTAAAAATTTATCTAAAACAAAAAAGTATCATTATTAATAATCATAAAATAATACTTTGACCCTTATGTTTATTATTTTTTTGCAATTTTTTTTCAAAAACTCAATCAACACAAAATAAAAAAAAATAAGATAATGTAATACATAAAATATTAAATAATAATTTTTAATAAAAATCAAATAGTATTAGATATAAATAGTAAAATTTAAATAAAGTTTATGTAATTTTTTAATATATTTAAAAATTATAATAAAAAGCTTTTAATAATTTATTTTAGAAATAAAATATTACAAAAAACTTAAATATTAATTCATTATATATTTTTTTATTTTAATCATTAATCTTTTTTTTTATTTAATTTTTTTTTCTAAAACTATTTAATTTCTTATTCTTCTTTTTTATTATCAACTTTTGAAAATACTATAAAAAAAAAATATTAATTTCAAAAAATAAAAATATATTAATTACAGAATTTAATAAGAAAAGCTACTATTCCCAAAAGTAATAAAACGTATACAACTTTAGCTGAAGTAGTAAGTTTTATTTCATTAAGAGTAGGATCTTTTTAACCAAATTATTTTTTGAATTATTCTTCTAGTTATTCAGCTTATTATTAAAGCTTCTGTTCTATCTCTTCTTCACTTAATTCTTATTCTTTTTCTTTTGATTATTTTTAATCATTTTATTTTTCGGACATAGCATCATCAAAACTCTATTTTATTTTTTAATAAATTAAAAAATAAAGTTTTTACCTTGACAAAATGCATAATGTATTCTTATTATTTAGAGAATTATATATCATATCCTTTTTCTTCATATTTAGTTATATCTATATTTTCAAAAATAGGATCTAATTATTAAATAAGCTAATCTTTTTATTTGAT
The DNA here is from genome assembly GCF_000220395.1 of Ichthyophthirius multifiliis. Lineage (NCBI taxonomy): Eukaryota > Ciliophora > Oligohymenophorea > Hymenostomatida > Ichthyophthirius > Ichthyophthirius multifiliis. The sequence goes on from NW_004086671.1 coordinate 8,612, forward strand.
TTTCATTATAGTCTATATTTTATTTAATATATATATATTTTAATAATTTATAAAAAATTAATTAACTTAAGAAGCAAAACCTTCATTTTTTTCAGCATAAGTCATACATTCTTCAATGTGTTCTGACAAAATTTTATTGTAAAATTATTCTTTTTAATTATTAGCTACGTTTTAAAGAATTTCCTTTATTTTCATTTTTCCAAAACTTTCAATTCTGTATCTTGATGAAAATATACATGCGACATAATTGGTTCTAATTTTTAATTGAACTTCATCTGAAAGCAATCTTTTTTATTCTTCAGCTGTAAAAAAATAATTTTAAATATAAATATAATATATATATATATATTAAACGATCTATATCTAATTCATCTTCAATTTGCTTATTATTTACATTTTAATTTTCGTGTGCATGATCGTGATCGTGATCGTGATCATGATTGTGATCGTGGTCATGATCGTGATCTTCATATTTAATAAAATATATTTACAAAATAATTTATAAAATTTGTTCATATAATAATATATATATATATGTTTTATATAATGATATAATATAGAATCAACAAATTTTTGGACATAGTTTATTTTATAATAAATAGTATAAATTAGTTTGGATTTTTTTTACGTGCAAATACAGTAGATTGTAAAAATACTACAACAATTAAAGCAAAAATAAGATACTTTTACATTTTTTTTTTATATAATTTTATTTTATCTTAAAATGTTTTATTTTGAAGTAATAAATACTTTGATTATCAATAAATTTTTATAAAATAGATATTTATAAAGAATTGTTATTTTTTTTAGAATAGATATATATTATTTTATTATAAATTTATTTTTTTAATAAATTTATGCATATTTTTATACATATTTTATTTTTATATTATTATATTTTATTTTATTTTATTTTATATTATTTTATTTTAATACTTAATTTTATATATTTTTATTATATATAAAACTCAAATGCTTTATATTAACTCTTTTTCGTTATTTCTAAAGTTTATTTAATCATCGTCTTCATATTATTAATCACACATAATTTTTAAATCTTTCTTTTCTTATTATTGTATATCATCTTCTTAACCCTCATCATAATAAATATCTTAATTTTAATTTAATTCGTCTTAAAATTATTACAAATTAATTTAGTTTTAAATAAATGCTTCAATAATTTCTCTTTTAAACAAGTATTATAATTAATATAAATTTATAAAAATTTTAAAATACTTTTTTTAATTAAATTTTAAAGCAAATTTAGAAACCAAATTGTAATAATCCGAAAAATATTATATTTTCTATTCATTATCTTAAAAATTTTAATTTATTAAAATAGGTAATGATTTAACAGCAATTTAAATCAATAGCTTACAAGAAGTTCTTTTCTTTATTTACGGTCTAAAAGCACAATTCATTAAAATTATTATTTATTAAGGTGAATAACTTTATAAATTAAAATTTATAAAAGGAAGTGTAACCTCATAAAAATGATTATTATAATTTCTTTTTTGAATTAAAAAAATAAAAGATTTAAATTAAATAGTATACCTTATATTTTTATGAGATTTTTGTGCATTTTTTTTTTTTTTTTTTAATTGTAAATACAATAATGTACAAAGGCTTGAATGAGCAATAGTATATGTAATTATGTCTTTAGAGTTTGCCTATTGTAATAATTCTAAAAATTTAGATTCAAGTAATTAAAATAAATCACTTTATATTATTTTCAATTTACAATAAGCCATAAAAATAATACTTATATCTGTTGGAGTTAAATTATCTATTTTTTTTATTTTGATAAATAAAAATTATTTTTTATATAAAAATACTGTCAAAGCCTTTCGAATCTTCATCTTATTTATTATTAATATTAAAACCTATAGTATTTGTTATGTAATCGAAAAGTTATTTATTAAAAAAATTCATGTTACTGCAACTTATGAGAATTTAATTCAATTCTTTTTAAGTCTAAATTAATTATTTTGTATATTAAATAGATAAATTATTAAGAATATCTGTATTTTACTTAGTGTATTTTTCATACATAATAAATAAATATGTTATTTCTTTTGTTTAATAGTTATTAATATTTTAAATTATTTTTTTTTCAAAAAATTCCGTTTATTATTTGCTAAATAAATACTTGCCCTTCGCCAAATGAAAATAAATACCTGTTAAATCATTAACACTAATATCTTCCTATTTTTATATTTTATAAATAAAAATAAATATCTATACTTACTATTTATTATAAGCTTTAAATTAAATATTCATATAACTATTTTGTTTAAACCTTAGCTTTAATTAAATATTTTATTATAGTTAATATTTATGAAGAATTAAATTTAATTTTTAAACTAATTATATTTTTTTATATTTCATCAATTAATTTTTAATTATAAGTGCTTAACTTATATTAACATAGAATATATTAATACAAATTATTAACATCCATATTTTCTATATTTGATCTTAAGTGGTCTTAAATTTAAACAAATTACATACTAAAGTCTTTAAGATTTTCAATTTTTTGATTTAACTTAACTATTTTATTTAGTAGAGTTTAGTGGTTATTTAAATCAAGACTTTGTTTATTATTTTCATAAAATTCGAATAATTATTAGTTATCAATCATTGATATTATTTTAAAGTCTATTTAATTAAGTTGTTATCCATTTTCTTCTTCAAATTTAATTTATTAATTTTAATTAAGTTTTAATTATTTTTCTTTTGTTTTACGGAAAAAATATTTGGCTAAATTAAATTTTGATTTTAAAATATTCATTTTTTTTTATAAAAAAATATATAAAGATTTGGTTGAAAATAAATATAAAAATAATAAGGTATAAAAATAAATATTAAGTTTTTTTAATTATTTTTTAAATGCATTTAGTTTATATTAATATAAATTTTTGATTTTTCATAAGTATTATTTATGGAATGCCTACTTTATAATTTTTAATTATCCTTCATCTAATGTATACTATTTTTAATCTTAGTTATTATTTTATATTTCTTCTACAAAATTATTAACTTAAATATTATTAGTAATCAAATAAACATGATAATTAATAAAAGTAATATTAGGTATTTTAATAATAAATATTTTAATTCAAAATGCTTGTTTAAATTTCTAAAAATATTTTTTATTATATTGATTATCAATTAGATTACAATTTTCTTTAAAATTACTATCGCTACAAATTAAGCGCGTAAAAATTCCAAGTAAAGCTTTTAAATCCTAACTTGCTAAATTTAATGGGAACAAGACTTAATCACATATAATGCATTTAACTTTCACAAATGTGTATAAGAATTTTTAATATATATTAATATTTTAAAAATATTTCAGCTATTAATTTATTCTTCTTATTAAATAATTTAAAATTTATATTGATTTATAAAATCTTATTTTTTCATAAGAATCTTTAGTATATTTTAATTAATAAGAAATAATAAAAGTAAAAAAAATCAAATTTTTCAAAATATTAAATTATGCTATTTCTAATAAACTAATAATGAATAATCTTAAAAATAAAATAATCAAAAACTTATTTTCAATTTGACATTTAACTCATTATATAAAATTAAAAATTAATCTATTTTTTTCACATTTTTAAATATTTTAATTATAAAAGAGAAAAAAAATTCAAATCAAAGCTTTTATTTATTTTTCCAAAAAATAAAAATAAATAAAAAGCTTACCAAAAATCTATTCTCCAAATTAATAACAAAAAAATCGGAAGCCTTTTCACTTATAAAACTTCAAAGTCTAATTGACTTTATTGAATAAAATCTTCTATATTACAATATTAAAGGATTTAATATTATTTCAAAATAATATTTTCTGAATTATTATTTAAAATTTTAAGCCTATCATATTAACTGAAAGAAAACCATTATTAATTTAACTAAAAAATTTTATTATCTTAATCTCTTAAATTAAATTTAAAGAAAAAAATAAGTATATAGCTAAATAAAAAAATTATATGGGAAATAAATAATAGGAGTTGATATAATTATATAATTATTTGCCTGTATTTAAAGAAATTTAATTACAATACATGATATATTTACTTAAAGTATAAAAAAAATTATATTTATTTTAAAAACTAACAGTTAAAAAAAAAGATGAAATAAATGGAAATGGCTAAAAGTATTGTAAATTTAAATCTCTATATAATATAATTTTTGACTTTATTTTTAAAATAGATTTGTATTTTTTATAAGATTTTCCTTATTACTTAATATAATAAATATTTATAAAAAAAAAAAAAAAAATCTTAATTAAATAATTAATAATAATAATATACAAATTAAAGTAATATCTAAAATAAAAAAATATACTATTTATATTTTAAAATCATAATTTTATTAAATATAATGAAAAAAAATGTATAAAGTATTATAAGATTTAATTTTTTTATTATACTTATATTTATAAATTAATATATAAATAATTTAATTAATTTTTTTATTTTTTCCATATACTTTAAAAAGTTTTTTTGTTAAAAATAATTAAATTAAAAATATTTGTTTTTAAAAAAAAATCATTTTATAAAATTTATAGGAATTATATTTGGATCATTAAATACACTATCCTCTTAGACATTTTTTTATATTTTTGATTGGTTTTTAGAATAATTTTTCCAAGCTTCAAGTGCCATTTTAGCATATAACTACATTAAATAATTTTAAAATAATAAATAAAATATATTTTTACTGCCTAAGTAATAGGGAAATAAATTTCAAACTAGTATTTATCACTAAATTAGCATTCTTCAGTATATTAAACTTCATATGCATCACTGTATGTATAACTTTATCCTGTTTCTAAAGTATTAGAATCCGCATCTGCATCTCCATATAGTTCAATTTAATCATTGAAAAATTATTAAGAAACACAATATAGGAGTACTTTGTAATAAATATAACCATTTTGATTAATTTAGATATGATGAAAACTTATTTTTTTATATTACTGTAAAGAAGTAAGTTCTTAATTATTATTTAATTTTTTATATATTTTTAAAAAAACTTATTAATTTAACTTTTATTTAAATAATAATAGTCTCCTTTGTATTTTTAATCTTAAATATCTTAATTTAATTATTAACTTTCATTTTAATATTGCTTTTATTATTATTTTTTTTAATCTTCAATTTTTATGTTTTAAAATTCATCCCATAAAATGGAAAACTCCTCACATATTTTCTAAAATTTATTATTCGCCCAATATTTTTAATTCTAATCTATAGTTTTAATTATATCTAATAATAATATACAATTAATAATTCCATTAAATATATAAAATGAAAACAAATAAATTAGTTCTTCTTAAAATGAATTTATGTTTTCTATATTTATTTATAAAGAAAAAATTATTTAGAAATAATTATAAATGGTAGCTTAATTATCATTTAATAAATAAGTGCTTATTCTAATGAATATTAATCCTATTATTAACGAAAATAAAAGTTATCTTAATAAGCATTTTCCGAATTTTAATACTGGAAACATAAATTATGTTGTTATTAAAATAGGCAATTATAAAATTAAATAATAATTTACATCTAATTAAGGAAATACAAATTAACAAATTACAATTAATATACTTTATATAGACATTATCTATTAAAAAATAAAATTTATAATTTAAAAAATTTATATTTACTAATTCTTAATAATTAAATGAATAAATTAGAATTTATATTATAGTTAATATTGGTATAAAAATATTTATAAATTTAATTAAAATATTAGTATATTCTTCCATTTAAGTCATATGTTTGGAAATAAAGATAATTAAAAAATAAATAGTAATTCCAATTTATAAAAATAAGTTATTTCTGCGAATATTTTTAGTTTAAGAAAAGGAAAACTTTTGTATTTTTTTCTTTATATTACTCCATATTTATTATTTATTATTATACTTAAGCTAAATCTTATTAAATTCTACTAATATTGGACTTATTAATAAATGAACTGTTAAAGTTAGTATAAATTATTAATTATTTATATAATAAGCTCCTATTGAAATTAAAATGATTTAAATAATTAGATAAAGTGACTAATTTATAGATTAAATAATATCGTTTAGTTTTTAAATTTTAAAAGGAAGTGCTGAAGCTATATAAAGTACTCTTAAAAATCCAAAATTATAATATTGATCAAAAAATTTCTAAGAAACATAAATACAAATCCAAGAAATTAAAATAAAAATTGTTTTTTTATTTAAAAATCCATTAAGATGAATATTAATAAGGATAATAATAAATATTAAAATCCCTTCAGAAATTAAAATATATTCCATAAAATATTATATATCAAAAAGTTCCTTAAAACCAATTACAAAAAACAAAAAGCTTTCAAATTAATCATAAAAAGAATATTCTACTTATTTTTATATTACTTTTGTTTTATTTTCAATATGTTCGTTTAATTTTTTCAGTATAAGTTCTTCGTCTTATTCGATTTCAAGCATTTCTGAATACCTCAAAATTAATCCTTTAACAACAGGAACAAAAATAATAAATTAAATGTAAAATTTAATATAAATGTTTATCTAAAAGGTTTCTAAAACAAAATAATTAATACAATAAACTAAAGAATAATCATAAATGATAGTAAAAATATGGTTTATTCCTACTTTAAAGAAAGGTATTTTACTCAAAATAATAAAATAAGAGAATAAATAGAATAATTTATATTATTCCGGATATATAATAACAATTATTAAGATTGCATTTTTTACACCATATTAAGCTGTAAAGAATAATTTATTAATTGAAAATTCATATAGAAAAAAAAACAATCCAATAAATCTAAACTATTCATGTACAAAAATAAATAAAATTCCATAAACTAAATGCAAAAAATAATAAATAAAACTAAAATTAAATAATTTTTTTATATTTTCATTATTTTAAAATACGGCCAATTAACTCAAATCAATAAACTCACCAAAATATTCAAAAAATTATTCCTGAGTCACTTTTTATACTATAGTAAGTAAAGATTAAGTAAATATTTTTATAAAAAATAAGCTCAAAAAGCATAAACAAATGCTGAAAAAATCAAACTAAAATGTTTATTTTTAATTTACAAAAACAAACAAGTTTATATATTCTATAAGTTTATTTTATTTATAATATATAGAGTTATTTATAAAAGACGCAAATAAAAAAAGGGCCGATAAATGTAGTAAAATATCAAAACTTTGCCTTTGAGAGTTAATTATTACATTTGAAATACATTAAATTCTTTAAGAAAAACTTTTCAAGTCATAAATACATAAAATAATTCTAAAAAATAAAAAATGAGATATTATTTACTCTTAATTGTGTAAAAAAATGAAGCAAATAAAACTAACATAATAAGAAAAAATCATAAAAATATGCTTTTTATTCTTTTATTTAAAACTAAAATATAACTTAAAAATAAAATCCAGAATTACATAATAATGTAAAAGATATTTTAATTTTTAGCAAATAAATGCATAATAAATAAAGCTTATTAAATAAAAGACTTATTAATAACGAAAATCTTCTATAATTTTAATATCTATATATGATTATTATTAAATAGAATAGCTATTATTTATTTCATTATTACTTCTATTGTGTTCCACCTTTGTCGAATTGGATTTTTTGTCACAAATATTATTTTTAATGTTTATTTTGGAATTATTTCTTTAAGAATTTTATGTTTAATCATTTAATTCATAATTTAAATTTTGGTTATTGAAGTTTTTAGGCTTTTGTTGTGAAGTAGAAATTGATGAAGAATTTGAATTTAAGAATTCTTTAATTGCTAGTTTTTTTTCTGGCTTTTATGTTTAATTATTATCTTATTCATTTTATTATTATTATGATTGTAATTATTAACTGTTTTGAATTTCTATTGCATTATTTTAGGCTCTTTTACCTTTAGTTATAGTATCCAATTTTTCTATATTTATATTCTTTGAGATTTATGCTTATGGATGTTAATCTTTTTTAACTTCTCATCATCTTCATCTTCATCTTCAAAAGATCTTTTTTTATTTTTTAAATAAAATTAAATATTTATGTTATTGTTTTTTAAAAAATAAATTAAATGCAAATAATTATATTATATAGGTGATATTATATTATATTTAATTTGTTTTATTTTTAGGCTTTTACAAAACTCTTGATACTAAGTTTTTTTTTTCATTTTTAATTTAAATATTAAAGATTATAATTTGTATATTTATAAGAATATTCAATTTATTTAAAATATTTTAAATTTTATAAAAAAATATATTTTTTTACTAAAAAATTAATTGTTTTATGACAAAATATTAAAAAAATTGTATATTTTAATAATAATAATTTTTTTTAATTAATATTATTTAATTTAATATAGATTAATTTAGAAATAAAAAAAATAGGACATTTAATAATTAAAAAAAATCTTATTTTTTTATTAAATATTTTAACAAATTTTTTAAATAAAATAGATAGTATTTCTTAAAATGTAAAATAATTTTTTATTTAAATACTATTATTTTAACTTAGTCATAAAGCTCTATTATGCTTTTAATTCATATAAATTTAATATTTTAATAAACATAAATAAATAAAGAACAGAATATTCTATTAATTAACTTTAAATATGTTGAAATAAAAATTAAAAATTCAATATAATATCGTAAATTTAAAAAAGGTATTATGCAAAATTTTTAAAAATATCAAAAAGTTTTTTAACAATAAAAAAATAGATTTTTAACTAAAGGAAATACTAATAAAATATAAAAAATTAAGAAAAGAGATGTAAGTTTTTAAAATTATAACCACTACTGATTTTTTATACAATATTTAAAATCAATATTACTATATTAAATAAAAAAGGTTTTCCTATTAAGCTTTTATATGGGTTAATAAGCAGAAAAAAATATATAAAACTAATTAAACGAATAAATTATGTCTGAAAATTAAAAATCTAATAGGTTAATAATAAAATAAATTAATACAGATTCTACTTAAGAGAAACAAAAAAAATCGATGAATGAAATTAACTAGTATAAAGAAAATTCAAATTAAAAAAAACTCTCTATTAATACCTTGTTAAGATTTTTTAAATTGAAATTAATATTTTTCATGACTTAAATTACATAATTCGTATTCTAAATATAGGTTTGAATTGACTACAGATAATGGTATTTAGGAAATCAGAAATAATAAAGTTAATATATACATTTATACTTTAATGTTTAATATTATACAAACAATTATGAAAATATATAAAAAGTTATTTAATGTTATTAAAATAATAATAATTTATATTTTGTTTTATCCTTATATATGTATATTGTTTATACAAATAAACATTAATAACTTTACTAAAAAAATATTATTAATTTATATATTAAACTAATATCTAATATATAAAATATTTTATATATATTGTATTTTTAAATATTATATTATTTTATATATATATTTTATTTTTTTTAAGAATAATAAAAATTATTATATATTTACTAAAAAAAAATACATCGTTTAAAATTAGAATGTATAATTAAATATTATTTTTAATTTTCTAAAAGAAAATTTTTTTTTATTACTTTTATTTTTTTCTTTTTTTCTTTTGTGTTTTTTAAAATAATTTTTATTTTACCTTTAAAATTAAAATTTCATATAATAAAAATACTTGATATTTGTTATTTTTAATAAAATTAAATAAACATTAAAAAAATAAATAAATATAAATGAAATATATTAAACATTTTAAAAATGTTATATAAATTCAAAAAATTATTTATTATAATAAAATAAAAAAAAGACATGGCAAAAATTTATTTACAAATAATAAAATCAAATAATAATAATTCTTTTTTATAATAAAAGAAAAAAAAATACTTTAATTTACGTAAATAATTATTATTATAATATTTAAATAAGTTATAATAATTATATTTATATAATATGAGTATATTGTTTTTTAAATTTATTTAAAAAAATGATTATATAATATTCGTAACATAAAAAGAAAATATAATATTTGTTTCTAAAAATAAATATAATAAAAATGGTATAATCGTATATTTGTCAACTTAACAAAAAAACATTTATCTATTATTTTTTATATTTAAAATAAATCATATTAATATGCATAATAATAGAATCATAGAAATGAAAATAAGATTTTATGCATAACACATACTGATACATTATGCTGTAGCTTGTATTGAACTAATAGCTCTTTAATTTTTTGCCTAATCAGCCCATATTTATCTTATTTAATCGTAATCTTTTCCTGATCTTACTTCTTAACTTCCTGAATTTATTAAATTAAATACAGTTTATCTGAGCTAAGGCAAACCAGCTTTACAGGCAGTATCTTTTATACATTCTGCTTCACATTTAGTAACACAATTTACTCTGTATTAATAGCAAAAAGTGCTTTAAATTATTAAAGAAAGACTTATAATTAAAATTATTTTATTAAATTTCATTTTTTTTAATATTTATTATTTTAATGTTATTAATAAAAGTTAAAAAATCATATATTTAATAATATAAATATTATGTATGCATTTATATGTGAAAATTAATAAAATAATTAAAAAATTTATATAATAAATTAAATTAATTTAAGTAAATTATAAAGAAAAAAAAACTTTTTTTTTAACTTTAAAAATTCAAAAAATTATTTATTTATTTTTGCAGATAATATTTTTATTTTATATATATATATTTAATTAAAATTAAATAATAAGAAGAGAATATGAATTCATTATTATTAAAAAATATAAATAAATATGGCAAAAATAGGTTTTTAATAACAATTATAAATATTAATCAAAATTAAATAAAAACATAAAATAGAATAAATAATTTTATAATTTTTAAATTAATTATAAATATATAATATTATGTTTATAGATATTTTTTTATTTTTAAAATATTTTATATAAATTATTATTATAATATATTTCATATAAAAAAATATATATTTGTTTTTATTAAAAAACAAATGAACGTCAATAGTTAAAAAAGACCATCTAAAATATTAAATTATGAAGATACTCGGGTTTAAAAAGATAAATCCACCACCGTGTATGGATAATTGAGGTTATCAACCTAAATTTAATATAAATTAATTTTAATAAAATAGTATTGGAGATCATCCAAATTCAAAAATAAAGCTTATTATGCGAACATTTTTCGGTAATCCCGAAACTGAAGTATTTTGCGTAAAATTTGATTAAGATGATTAATTTATAGCAGCTGGTAAAATAAAAAAATGCCTAAATATTATTTAAATAATAAATAAATTTTCTAAGGGTGTTCAGATGGAAGTATTAAAATTTTCAATTTATAATCAGGTAAAAAAATAAAAAAACATTAATTTTATAAAAAAAAAAAAAGGAAAGCTTGAACATAATTTACAAGGGTATTTTTTTATTTAAAGAAAAATAAAAAAAATTAACATTATAAAAAAAAAAAAAGTTCATCAGGTGCATCTTAAACTCCCACCACATGCATTAGATGGCGCCCTGCTATTCACAACAAAACAAAATAAGTCCTCGTATCTGTCAATTCAGACGGTTCAATATTGCATTGGCACGCTCCTACAGGGAAATAAATCCACAGATTGATTGATTAAAATAACAGTATAATGTGTTTAGATTACAACAACGATGGTTCCATGTTTGTTACTGGTGGAAAAGATTTTCATGTAAAAGTTTATGACGAGGATACAAAAAGTGTTTCGATTGATTTTGGGCCGGCAGATTGGAATTGGCCAGGACATTCGAATAGAGTTTTTTCGGTAAAGTTTTTATAAAATGATTCCAATCTGATCTTATCTGGAGGATGGGATTCAAGTGTACATTTATGGGATATTAGAGAGAAAAAAAGCGTTTAGACACTTTTTGGACCTAATTGTAGTGGAGATTCAATAGATTTTAAAAATGGAATGATTTTATCAGGTTCTTATAGAAATGATAATTAACTTTAATTATGGGATATTAAGACTATGAAGTTGTTTAAAAATATCGAATGGGTCCCTAATTAAAATAATTTATAAGTTTATATTTATTCCGCATAATTTAGGTATATTTATATTTTTTAAATATACTTTTTTTAAAAAAAAAATATAATAGTAAAATTAACAATGATACTATTTTAGCAGGAAGTAGTGGAATTAATGAATTGAAAGTTTTTGATTGTAATAATAATTATGTTCCTTGTTCTAGTGTTGTTGGTTTGAAATAAGGTATCTATGCAGTTGATTATGGAAATGTTTCTAATAAATTATCTTTTGGAGGGGGAGAAGGTGTAGTTTATATTTTAACATTATAAAATGTTTAATGAATTATATTATCATTAAAATTAATATACAGTTTTATTTTTTATATGTAAAGTAATTTATTAAATAAATTATTTGAAATATATGTATATAATATATTAATTTTTTTATAAAAATAAATTTTAGAATATAATTTTAAAAAAGGAAATATAATTTTATTTATTAATTTTTAAAAAAACGTATATTTCCAATTAAATTAAAAAAAAAATTATTTGTAATATAAAATTACAATTATTTATATTAAAAATATATATTTTATATAAAAACTTTAAGAATATATATATATTTTTTACTGATTAAAATCATTAAGATATTAATTATATAATTAGTAATAATTTTTTTATAAAAAAAAATTAATAATTAATTTTTATAATAAATAAAAACATATATTTTATTATAAAATATATTTTTTTATATTAAATTTATATAAGAATTATATATTTTTTTTTCGTTAAATTTTAATATATATATAAACAAATATCGTCATAACTATTATTTTTCTTTTTATTCAAAAATTATTTATTTCTAATTTCTTCTATTTTTTATTTATTAAATAGATTTTTAATAAAGAATAATAGCTTAAGATCCTATTCTGTATCTAATTTAAGTAATATCATTAAGTAAATTCGAAAGATTATTAATTTTATCTTTTGTAAAATTAAAAATAATTTTATTATTTTCAAATAATGCAAAGCTAAATTTATATTTATTTTAGACATGAGCAAGTATTTATTTAAGATCTTATTTTTTTACATTTTCCATTACAACTTAGACTGTTTATTTTGAAGAGTTATATTTAACTTATAAATTATTCATGACTCTGAATATATATTTTTATTGAAAATTTTATACCATAGGTAATCCTTAAACATAATTAGGAAAATTTTTAATTTATGCAATATATGTATTTATAATCAACCTTCCCAATTAGTTTAAATTAAAAATAAGTTTCACTACTCTCAATCTAAGTTATTATTTTTCATTTTCTTTATTATTATTTTCATCATCTTCTTAAATATATTTTTTATTTAGTTTTCTATTTACTTATTAGTTTAATTATCTCACTTGTTCCTCAATTTCATCAATAAAAATATTACTATATAAATCAGCTTAAGCAATTATATTTTATTTAGTTTAATTACTCTTTTCTAATAATCTGTTTTTAGTATCAATTGTTTTTTATAATACGTTGTTTTTTAAGTTTTATATTTTACCATTTATAGTTAATGCTTAGTATATAGTTAAATTGATTTTTTCGTCCAATAAACCTGTTACTTTATATATTATAGGCTTTACTATTATATTTTTAGCATTTTCTTCAATAAAAGAATTATTAAGGCCGGATTTAGAATATATTTCAGTTGTTAATTATATAGACTTATCTAAAAATTTTTAGATGCAGTTAAAGTTTTATATTTCAGACATTTTTTTTATTTAGTATTTTTTTTTTTTTTGTAATTTTATAAAATTAAAAATTTATATATATATATATTTTTTATGAATAAATATATATTATTTATAAAAACATATTTTTTTTTTGTTTAATTTATTATTAAATTAGCCTTTAATAATGATTTAGATTGATATATACACATTTATGTATTTTTTTCTTTTAATAAAATTAACAATAGTATTTTTTTTTTCTATTTTGTAAAAATGATATTAATTTATTTTTTATATTACGTAATATGTTTTTAATTACATATTTCTATTATTAATTAAATATATAAAGAAATAATATTAAATTCTATTATTAAAAATAGATAACTATAAATAAATAAATTAATTATATTAACAATAGAAAAATATTAAACTATAAATATAAATTAATTAAATATTTAAGAATAAAAAAAATGGTATGTATAAAAATTTGTTGACTTACATTTTTTTTAATAGAAAAATTAATAATATCCATAAAAAATGCACATACATTTATTAAATAAATATAAAATATTGGAATATATATATATATATATATGTATTTTATAGCAAAGATACTATATAGATATAAAATTTATTAATAATTATATTAAAAACAAAATAAATATAATATAAATATAAATTACATATTTTTTTCTAATATTACGCTTTACTTTTTAATTAAATTTTTCATAAAAAATATAAAATTAATATATATTAAATAGTTTATTTAATATAGATACTATAATTATTATTAAATTAATCAATATTAAAAAATTAACTAGTTAAAGATATTTTTAAAAAACACATAAAATTAATGTCTATTTATATAAAAAAGTATTTAATAGACAATAAACTCATTATTATTATAATATATTTGGTTCTACTTTGATAATAAAATAAATATAACAATAAAATAATATTTAAATGGCTTAATATGAATTATTAAAAATTCAAAAAGAACTAACATAAAAATATTTAATCCTAAAAATTAATTAATTTATTCGAAAAAAATTGATTACCTAATAACAAATAGTCACAAAAGCCAAATTAATAAAATAATATTATCGAAAATAACTTTAAATAATAAAAAAATATATTAAATAAAGACTATATTTACTATAATTATTAATTTGAGGTAATAGAAGAATATATTTAAATAATAAATAAAAAATTTAATGAAGTAGAAGAAAGCAAACGAATATTTTATGAATAAAAATAATTAATTTTAAAGGCAAAAAGGGCTTTTTTTAATTAAATTCATTAAGAAAAATTATTATTAATTAATATTTTGATTAAAATAAATAATTACTTAATTATATTAAATTTAATATTAGTTTAGAATGTTTAATAAAAATATTTATTTAAAAGTACTAAATAATCTTAAAATTAAATATAATAATTCTAAATAAAGTGTTTAGATTATTATTTAAATTAAAATAAAATAAGGTATAATAAAATATTAGAATATGTCTAAAAATAATATTAATCATGGTATATATTAATTAAAGAAAATAAAAATGATGTTTAAGAATTTAGAATTAAAATAGGAAAATAATCTTTTAATTTATATTAAAAATCATTAAAATAAATTTAATTAGAAAGAAGTATTAAATAATTACAGAGAATAAATATATTTATATATAAAAAGTATTTTTAAAATATATTATATTTGTATACCCTTATATATATATATATATATATTTATTTTAATCCTATAAAATTGTTAATTGTATTTATTTATATTAATTTGAAGTCATAAGAAATTATATTATATTCATATATAAAAATAAATTTTTATATTTTATGAAAAATAAAATAAAAAATATATTGATAATTGTTTTTTTATTTTATTACAAAAAAATATTCAAAAATTCGATGCAAATTCTAAATCCATTTAATTTATATTATTCTAATCATTTGAACAATTAAAACATTCTTATTATTTACAATACAAAAAAGACAAACTGAGCAAATATACGCGATTTTATAATCGACAATAGGTTAATTATGACAAACGCAATTAACTTTAAACTTAACACTATCAAAGCAATTACTTTTGAAATAAGAAACCAAATCTCCACTTGTTAGAAAAAATGTATTAATTATATTCATTATAATTTATGGGTGT
This sequence comes from Ichthyophthirius multifiliis, assembly GCF_000220395.1. NCBI lineage: Eukaryota > Ciliophora > Oligohymenophorea > Hymenostomatida > Ichthyophthirius > Ichthyophthirius multifiliis. The sequence continues at coordinate 24,507 of NW_004086671.1, forward strand.
ATAATTGCCTGTTTTTATTTAGGATAACAACATGTTGTACTGAACCCGTTCGTTAATGCCGACAATTAAACTAGATAATTTTTAGTATATTCATTTACTGTTTCAGCATAAGGAAGTAAAAGTGAGTTAATAATAATTTTTTCTTTCCTCGCAATTTCAATACATGTCATTAAGTCTATATAATTACAAGGGTCTATATTTGAACTACTCAATATAAGGATTGTAGAAAATATTTTTTTCGATTCTTATGCAGTTTCGTTGTTTTTATCATTTACACTCACTTCTTTGTTTAATTTGCAAATTGCTTATGTCAGTACTGTAGGCAGTTTTGAGTATAATAAATTATCGCAAAGGCATTTTTCACAAAATTCTAAAATTCTTTTATTAATTCTTTCAAAAACAATTTTAAAATCTAAATTGTCAATTCTGTCTTGGTCATCTTATTTTTTATTGTGACTCAAAGGAAATATAAGTCCTGTTTTGCGAGAATTATATACATATAAAAATATATTATTGTTTATATTTTTCATATATTGTGTGCTCATTATATTAGATATCAAATTTATTAAATGCTGGAACGTAAAATCGTTCGAATTCATTAGGTATTAAGAGTTTATGTCGACTAGTAAACATAAATTATTTTTCGAATATATTTATTGCTTTTGGTAATGTTATTCGTTTCTTAAAATACTTATTTAATTAGCTTAGGCATTTTATTGTTTTTACATTTTTTTTTTAGTGTAAAAAAATCTTTAATATATTAAATTTATTTTTTAGAAAAAAATAATCTAAAAATACATATATTTTCATATAATAAGAGTATAATTAGACAATTGTGGATTTACGAGGTCTTTTGAATTTCAGATGAAAAGTTACACTCATGAAGTCGTTGCTTTATGGTATAGACCTCCTAAAATCCTTTGGGTGGCGCAAGATAATATTCTACACAGGTAGATATTTGGTCTTTGAGGTGTATTTTTTTAGATATGGTTACAAAATTAAAACTTTTTGTATAGAATCGATTAAATTTTTAGATTCATAAGGAAAATAATTGGTCGGGATTTAGTTAACTTCCAAATTTTTAAAAGTAATTTCCCTTAATGGAAAGGGGTAAGTTTCTTTGGAAAAATAAGACCATAATTTGAATAATAAGGGTAATTTATTAAATAAAATGCTTTAATAAAATCCTACTAAAACAGTAACAGCTTAAGAAGTTTAAGAATATTTAAATGTTTATTAATTATATAATCATATTTTGATAAATTATAATTATTTATTATATATATTTTATAAAAAATAGATTTTAATTATAAACTTTTCATTTTTTTTTTTATACAAATATTTATTCCTCGCCTTAATTTTATTCATTGTTTTAATTTTTAAATTTCTTTTGTCGCTTAATAAGAAATTTCTTTTATTTGTGGTAAATGTTCCAATATATCTAATTCAATTAGTCTTTTTAATGTAAATTCTTTGACTTTAGATATTGGAAATCCTACTGTTTCCGATATTTGTTCCCAATGTTTTGCCTTTAAATCTTAATTACATAAAAAACAGACTATAGAAAATTAATATTGGAATTCTTTTATTCCCTAAGCAATTTAAATTATTAATTTCTATGGTCCTGTTTATTTTTAAGGAGCGTTTTAACCTTTCTATTATTTATAATATATATAAATATATATTTCTATTTACTATTAAATGCGGATTAAAAAAGAAATTTAATTTCGAAGAAACTTGGCTCATTAATTATGTTTCTTTTTCGATAATTTCATGATCTAATTTAAAAATAGAATAATCTTTAGTCCAAATACCTAAATTCTATGTAAAATTTTATATTAAACACCATAATTCTTTATAAGGCTAAAGTTTATCAATGGTTTCATCTAATTAAGGAAATTCACTAATATATTATATAAGAAGTTCCTCATCATTATTAATTTAGGCTTTTTCTTATAATAATTATTATAGTATTTAATTTTGTACATTAATAATATTATTAACTTCCTAAGACATATAAACACTCCCATATTCATTTAAGCATTCAATTTAATTTAAAAATTATAATATTTAATTATTAAATTTTTCCTTTTATTTATCTAAATTAAATTAAAATATTAATTTTTATTCCTTTATTCTTTCTTCTTCTAACAAAACCTATTGACAATATAAAATATAAATATATATATATATATATATATATATATATATATTATTTTTTTATTTTTTTATCTATTTATATTATTTTTTATTTATTAATACTTAATCCATCATTTTAAAAACATTTATAGATAACTAATATAATTTATTTAATTCCTCCTATTCTATTTTACATTATTTATTTATTTAAAATAGCATCCATTAGCATACATTTTAATATTTAGTCATAATTTTCTTTTATTCTATTTCTTTTATTTAAATTATTTCCTTTTCTAATTAAACTAATGTCTATGTACAATCTACATTTTTAGAAATTCCTTAAATTAATTTTCCTATTTCACAATCTAAATTATAAACCTAACTATTAGTATAATCTTTAATACATTTCATAAGAATACTTTTAATATCAATACATTTTTATATTAAAATATTTTTTATTTTAGAACAATCAACAAAAATCATATTCATTCGAATAAAAAAAGGCAATTAATTTTCTATTTTTTATTGAATTTCATCATATTTTTTAATCTTCTATATATATTCTTCTCTTTTTGGATTTCTTTCAATAAAATCTATAATCTTAAAAAATCATAAATATACTTATTTTTATATATATTTACTTCATTTTTTGTTGCAGATAATAAAAATTCATACTAACTAAAAATATGTGTAACATTTTAAACTTTCTTTATATTTTTTTCTATGACATTTTCTATATATTATTTAGATTAAATAAATATATTTTCCTCTTCACCTTCATTTAAATTAATAAACTATAAGTTTTACTTCTCATTTTTTATTAAAGTATGTTCTGGCCTTCCCATTTTATTAGTAACTTAAAGCATTTATTTAAGTAAATTAACTAACTAACTTTTTATTTCTTCTAAATCATTATCAAACTTTATAAAATTATCTTTATTGACTAAATTAACTCTCAAAAAAACATCGTAATATTCGCACTATAGAAAGTTTACCTTTTCCTCCTCTAAAATCTCGTCTACATCTCTCACATCTTCTACATCAAATCTTCTAAATAGCTTCAAATAAACCTCTACAAACTCCTCGACATGTTGCCTAACCAATTTACTCAACAAAACTGCTATCTAATTGAAAAAAAGACACAACTAGCTTTTTCTTTTCTCCTACATCTCATTATCATCAACTTAATCTTCCTCATTGTATTCACCCTTATTATCCTACATAACCTTTTTATAAATCTCCACTATTTTTGAACACCACTATCCCCTAATAACATCATTTGCCTACAAAATAAGCTTTTAATTCCTTTACAAAAATCCTTCCAAATCCAAAACTTCCTGCCCTTTCTACAATTCCAGTAACGGAATTTTTCCTTTAACCTCCTAATGCCACACATACAAAATCTCTAAGCTGGCCATACTATAAATCCCTCCAATTTTCTCTAAAATACCCTATTTTCCCATCTATACTCTTTCTCTCCACTACTCACTAGTTTAAATACCCTTAAAATAACAGTCCCCATAGACTCTTACTTCATCAAAAATTTCCATTATTCCCAACCTTAATCTTTCTTATTCACTAATTAATACGTAATCTAAAATAGCCTTTCTTATAGCATCATAGTATAACTAATTTATTTCTCCAAGCATTTCTTCTATTAATTTTCCTTTTAAAATTTTACTTACTTGATTAAACTAACCGGGAATAAGTCTGAAAATTCCATCAATCCAATATTATCTCATAGGAGCTACGAAGTCTTTGCTTATTTCTTTTTAAATATAAGTCTAATATCTTTCATAATATATTTATTTAGACTTTATTTTTTACTCCAAATCCCAAAAAGCATCATTTTAATTGCTATTTTCCATCATTTTTAATTCCCAATACAGTAAATCATCTCCTTAACTAGACGAAGTATACGAAAACTAATCATTGGTTTAAAACTATACTCTGTTTTCTTTCACTTTCAGGCTTTTTATACACCATTCAACTTCATCTAAATATAAAAGCCTAGCTCTTTCCGTATAATTACTACCTATTCTCTAACTAGGAGTCATATTAAGACACATACAAGCAATTGGAGCACCTATAGTTCTTGAAAAAGAGTCCAAAACAGGTGGAAATTTAATCCTCGGGAACTCATGTTTTACAAAAGTGGCATTTATAAGTTTCCTAGCATCTTTAGCTAAGAAAGAGTATTCTTTTTCTCTTGCTGAAGGGTTAGTTTCTAATAATTTTTAGTTTAAGAGCGAATATTCATGTTTTAGTAATCTACTTAAAGACGAATTATTTCTTCTTTTTTTTATTTCAGGAGATTTTTTTCTTAGAGTATGCTGTATAGATTAATCTAAAACACTTATATTAGTATTATTTTAATATCGTTTGAAAAATTTTCTATATTTATAACTTATAATTTTATTTTTAGGTAAATTATTGTTATTTTAATTAAAAAATTTATTATTATGAGATATTGATATATCTAAAATATTTGAATTATTATTGATACAAATACTTTCATCATTTTTTATGGACGAAAGGTCATTATTTATTATTGGTTATTAAAAACTTTAATTTAATAATATTTTTTTATAGTTTTTTTATTATTAATTTATATTAGGTAATATTATTAATCTTTTATTATTAGAAACTTTTAAAGGCTTTTTTGTCTAATAACTAGTTTATCGAATTTTTATTTAAGGATTATGGGTAGAATATTCAATTATTTAATTTTAAACTTTATTTAAAGAACCTAAGCTTCCCAGGTTTATCAAAATGTTTATTTAAGCTAAAAGAATATTGAATATTCTGGAAAATATTTAATCAATAATTTATATTATTATGATTTTTTAAGTTTCTAAATTTCTAGATATTTAAGAATAATTTATTTTTATTATTTATTTGCAACCCGTTATATTTTTCATTTATTCATACTTTTGTTATTTGTTTTAGAAATAAAAAAAAACTGTAATAATTACTTGAAATTTCAAATTATTTTAATTCAAAAATTGTTCTTATAAGATAAAAAAAAACACTTGTTATTCGTATTTAGTTAAATATATTAAATCAACATAAGCTTTTATTAAATATATATATTATTATTTTTTATAAAAAATTACCATAATTTTATATTAAAACCATTTTTTATTAATCACTTGTTACTTGTTTCATCCATTTAATTAATTCATCCCATATTTTTTGATAAATTTTTACATCTTTTACTTATTAATATAAACTTACAGTTTCTTTGTCTTTATTACGTATTTTAAAATCATTGTCAATGCTTTTTTTTTATGTTAATTTTTTATTGAAATTTTATTTTAATACTTTTAAACACAAATTTCAAATATTTAAGTCAATGTAATTATTTTTGGTTAATCATTTTACATTATTTGTTAATAATTCTATACATATTTATACATAGAAATAATATTTATATATTTTTAAATAAAAATTTATATATAAATTTCTTGATTTGTTAATTAAAGATTTTATACATTTTTTTTATTATAATTTTATAAAATAAATTATTTAATTTAGAATTATAAATTTAGCAATCATATTTTTTTAAAAAAAAATTAGTATATTTATTTAAAAAAGTTATAAAAAAGAAAACAGAAAATAATAAAAATTACATAATTAATATATATATTTCTTTTAAATTTTCAAACATATATAAAAAACTAAGCATTTTTTTTTTTTTTAAATAAAAAAAAAAAAACTAAACAAAAATAACATAATAATAATTATAATAATTATATAAAAAAATAAAATAAAAAAAAAATGCTTTAAACTGAATAATCCGAAACAACCCAAAGCATCGAAAATTTTAAAAATTTCTAAGTATATGTTCGTATAAAGCCCTAACAAGAAGATTAAAAAAAGCAAGGAAGTATAGTAAAAGTAATTGAAGACACCATAATATTAAGCGATCCCGAATACAAATACATTGATTAAAAAGAAAAGTAATTTCAATTTGACTGTATACTAAACTAATACTGTACAAACCAACAAGTATTTGAACGTTCGGTTCTTCCCTCCCTTTCTGTGCTTCTTTAAGGTTATAATGCCACTTTTTTCGCCTATGGAATAACAGGTTCGGGGAAAACACATACTATTTTTGGAAAAAACGGAGGTTTAGTAAATGATTAAGTGGAACCTTATGATAGGGGAATATGCTATATGGCAATAGAACATGTATTAAATAATATAGACATGACCAATACTAAACTGAAGTTTAGTTATTTAGAAATTTATAACGAAAACGTGAGAGATTTATTAAATGGATAAAATAATTTAAAAAATCTCAATATTATTGAAGATCCTATAAAAAAAAACATATATGTTCAAGATTTAAAAGAATATTAAATTTTTAGTATTTAATAAGTAATAAAAAAGCAAAATATATAAAAGTATATATGAATTTTAAAAATAAAAAGATACAAGAGCTCATATAAGAAGGAAATTCAAGACGTTCATTAGCCTGTACATTTGGAAATTAATTTTCATCACGTTCCCATGCAATTCTAATATTTAATATAGTATAAAAATTAAACTCTGATGCCTCCAAGCCTGAAGAAACAATTTTCTCTAAATTAACAATTATAGATTTAGCAGGAAGTGAAAAAATGACATAAGATAAATAAGGTTAACAAAAAATATATATATACATAAATATAATTATATATATATATAAATAGCAAAAGGAATATTAGAAGGTTCTAATATAAATAAAAGTCTTTTAGCCTTAGGAAATTGCATAAACATATTATCTGATAGAAAAAAAGCTACAGGAACTCATATTCCATATAGAGATTCTAAACTGACTAGAATTTTGAAAGATTCATTAGGTGGAAACACGAAAACAATAATGATTGCGTGTATTTCTTAAAATTATTTATGTATAGATGAGACTTTAAATACATTGACATATGCATAAAGGGCTACAAATATAAAAAGAAAAATAATTAAAAATATTTAAATAGAATATGGTAGTTTCGAATAAATGGAATATATAAAAAGTTTGGAAAAACAAGTTTGTTTTTATAAAGAGAAAATGACTGGATACCAACCAATTATTAATGTGAGTAATTAAAATTTAGAAAGAAAAGAAGTCGAAGAATAAATTAAAGAAATAGAAAAATAATTAGAAAACTGTTAAGATAGTGAAGAAGAATTTTTAAATAGATTATGTAATGATTTATATTAAAATATAGAAGAAAATTATTAATTGGTGAGCAGTTTAAAAGAAATCGATTAGATTTTAGTTTAGGATTATGCATAGCTTGATTAATATTAAAAAAGTTAAAATATGTAACATATAGTGGAATAAATTTAAAGTTCTATTAAAGAAAATGAAGAAATTAAAAATAAAATGAAATTAGTTTTATCAGTATTGCTATTTTTTTTATTATTTAACTTTATTTATTTCATTTTTAAAAATAAAAGACAA
>NW_004086671.1:32115-36904 GCF_000220395.1 Ichthyophthirius multifiliis
TCATTAGCCTGTACATTTGGAAATTAATTTTCATCACGTTCCCATGCAATTCTAATATTTAATATAGTATAAAAATTAAACTCTGATGCCTCCAAGCCTGAAGAAACAATTTTCTCTAAATTAACAATTATAGATTTAGCAGGAAGTGAAAAAATGACATAAGATAAATAAGGTTAACAAAAAATATATATATACATAAATATAATTATATATATATATATTATTTTTTACTATGTTTTTCTTTTATTTTTTATGTTATTTTTTTTTAAAGACTTAATAGGGGGGGGAAAAAAAAAATACCAAATGAATTTTAGTCTTTATTTATTTTTATTGAGTTTTTTTTTTTAAAAAAAATATACAGTAAAAATAAAAAAAATAAAGCTAAAAAGTAATAAATAGCAAAAGGAATATTAGAAGGTTCTAATATAAATAAAAGTCTTTTAGCCTTAGGAAATTGCATAAACATATTATCTGATAGAAAAAAAGCTACAGGAACTCATATTCCATATAGAGATTCTAAACTGACTAGAATTTTGAAAGATTCATTAGGTGGAAACACGAAAACAATAATGATTGCGTGTATTTCTTAAAATTATTTATGTATAGATGAGACTTTAAATACATTGACATATGCATAAAGGGCTACAAATATAAAAAGAAAAATAATTAAAAATATTTAAATAGAATATGGTAGTTTCGAATAAATGGAATATATAAAAAGTTTGGAAAAACAAGTTTGTTTTTATAAAGAGAAAATGACTGGATACCAACCAATTATTAATGTGAGTAATTAAAATTTAGAAAGAAAAGAAGTCGAAGAATAAATTAAAGAAATAGAAAAATAATTAGAAAACTGTTAAGATAGTGAAGAAGAATTTTTAAATAGATTATGTAATGATTTATATTAAAATATAGAAGAAAATTATTAATTGGTGAGCAGTTTAAAAGAAATCGATTAGATTTTAGTTTAGGATTATGCATAGCTTGATTAATATTAAAAAAGTTAAAATATGTAACATATAGTGGAATAAATTTAAAGTTCTATTAAAGAAAATGAAGAAATTAAAAATAAAATGAAATTAGTTTTATCAGTATTGCTATTTTTTTTATTATTTAACTTTATTTATTTCATTTTTTAAAAATAAAAGACAAATTAAGAATAAAAATAAAATATAAAATTTGTTTTATTAAGAATGAATAATAGAAAATAACAATAATTAGAATTTTAAGTAAAAAAAAATACAAAAAAAATAAATACATATTTTATAAAAAAAATAGTTAAAATATAAAAAATAACAATTAGAAAAAATAGAACTTTTAGAAGAAAAAGCAGATATAAAATCTTAATTATAATTAGCTTTATAAGAAATTTAAGAAAAAGATAAATAAATTTAACTATTAGAAAAAAAATCTACAAATAAAGACTTGAATTAATAAGCATATAATATATAAAACAATACATAAGCTCAATTATAATAAACTAAAAAATAACCATAAAGTGCAATAATAAGTCTTATCGATTCAAATTAAGGTAGATTGCCCTATAATTCAATTAATTCTGAAGGAAAAATATCTAAAAAAAATAATTTATAATTCAATAATATAAACAATAACTAAATATAATTACTTTCTCCGTTAGATTCTTTATTGAGTACTACAGAATTTAAAAACAACTAGCCTTTAGTAAATAAATTTATTTAAAATTCAGATGCATAAAGCACTTTATAAACTAATAATAATATATAATAAAAAAATAGTTTATTAGATTTATAAAAAATAATCTTTATTTTAATAAAGCCATCGATATAAATAAAATTAATGAAAAAAATAATACAAATGATAATTTAACAAAAGCAAGTATTGATAACTTAAAAAAAAAATAGTTTTTAATATATTAATAATGTAGATTTAACTAAAATGAGTAATGATAAAATAAATAACTTTTAATATTCTAATACAACAGATTAAACTAAAATGAGTAATGATAATATTAATAAAAATATATATAACATCTAAAATAATATATAGAATAATACAAATAATATAGATTTAACTAAATTGAGTATTGAAAATATAAATAAAAATAATAATTAAATTGATTTTTAAAATAATGAATAAAATTCTTTGAATAAAAATAATAATACATAATAAAATATTCCTATATTAAATTCAGAAATTAATAAAAATACAGACTATTAAAAAAATATAGACTATAAAAAAAATATTGATTACTAAAAAACTATAGATTAACAAAAAAATAATTATACAAAAACAAATTAAGAAAATAATATTAAAGCAAACAATCTGTAAATTTAAAATACTCCAAATAACATATAAACAAAAAACAACAACAAATAAATAGATTTAAACATAGAATCTCTAATAAATAAACAAAATTTACTTGGAGACATGAACAACAATTATTTTAATAATAATTACACACATAATAACAAAAATGAATCATATTCTCCTATATCTCCAATAAATACTAAAAACAATGATTTAATTATAAAAAATAATGACTCATATAAAAATCATGACCAATATAAAAACAATGACTTACAAAAAATTAATGAATATTAAAAAAATAATGACTAATACAAAAATAATGATTTATATAAGAATAATGATATTTAAAAAAATAATGTCGTATATAAAAATACTACTGCTTATCAAAGCGAATTTTATAAAAATGATATATCTAAAATAGAAAATGATATAAGATAAAATAGTAATAGAGTAAGTTAACTTAAAGTAAATAATGAAAATAATAATTTTACTTAATAATAAAATGAAGTCATTTATGACTTTAATAAAAACTAAATAAAATATAACGAAAATTAATAAAAAAATCCTAATATTACTAAGAATAATTTATATTCTAAAAATAATGAAATAATACAATCGAAAAATAATTTAATAAGATTTAATATCTATTAATAAATGGAGGATTCTGCTGGCAAAATAAATCCATTATTAACTGAAAACTCAGAATAAGACTTCTAATAAGAAGAATAAAATTCACCTTAAATTATAAATAAATCTAAAAATTTAGTTGTTTTGAATGCTAATTTTAAAAAAACTAACATTGTTGATCTTTTTTAATGAAAAAAAAAAAATCTTATTATTTTATGAAAAATAATAATTTTTATTTTTTAATGAAAAAAATCTAAAAATAGATTTAAAATAATAATTATATATATAAATATATTAATGTATAAATATTTTTTTTTAAAAAATTTTATTACTTTTAAATTAGTTTTATTTATAAAAAATAAAAATAAAGATCGTATATATAAAAATACTATTATTTAATTAACAAAAAAATCTATACGATCCACAAAACTTAAACCAAAATAAAATATTATATATATATATAACAAATAAATTAAAACATGAGATATGAGAAACGAAAACATAAATATTCAAAATAGAAATTTCATTCATAAATTGATGCCGATACCAAACTTATTGGATATTAATACAATATACTACTCAACATATAAAATATAATCGACTTTCTATAAAATAATTATCAAACAATAATCCTAAAAATGACAAATAATCCAAATAATTGATGAAAAAATATAATCTGCAAATATATAATTTTGATAAAAATAAATTCAAAAAGAAACATACAAATCTTATTTTAAAGACACTCTGTAAAAAAAGAGTAGTAATCCATATTAATGAATCCTTAAAGTTGGATAAAATAAAACCCAGATAAAAATGTCATAAATATAAAATAATGACTTATTTGAATAGTATTAACTTTAAATAATAATATATAAAAAGAATATGTAAATATTAAACTAAAACCATTAATATACAATAAGTTTCATATTCGATAAAAAAATAGAATATGAAAGTTTAAACCTTATAAAATATATATAATTATTGATTAATAAGATCTAAATAAATAATAAATTGTTAGTAAATATTTCCTGAAATTAGATAATAATAAAAAAATTATAGTAATTTTTCTCATATATTTTATTATTTGATAATATATATTGAAAAATATTATATAGAATATATATGTATATATTATTAATATAATAGTATTTATATTTTGATGTATCTTTTATTTAAAAAAAATAATTATCAATAACAAATAATAAAAATTATAAAAGAAAATAATTGAAAAATGTAATTATAAAAAATAACAAAAATTCATAAAAATATATAAAAAATGAATAAATATATATATATATATATATTATATATATATATATATATTTATTTATAATATATCTTTAATATATATATTTAATTAATTATTATAAAATTTTTAAAACAAAATAAAATTTTTTCACAATTTTTTTTTATCCTTTCAATAAGATTTATTAATATATTTTATTAATTAATTTTTTTATTTTTTATTTTTTACTTTTTTATTTTTTATTTTTTTATTTTTTTCGTAAATTTTGGATTATATGATTTTTTTTTAAAATAAATTATTCAAAATAATATATATAATAAATTATTTACAAATAAATAAATATTAATCGTCACATTTTTAAAAATTATAATTTTTCAGCGATATAAATATTTTTAAAATTATAATTATTATATTTTATTTATTATAATATCTATTTAGCTTTTATTTTATATTTAAATTTATCCTAAAAATATTTATAATAATTTAAAAATATTTTTTTTAAAAAAAAATATTTAGTAATATTATATAAATATTTTTTGTGTAAAAATGATGCTATTTTGCCAAAAAATTAATAATTATTTAAAATATTTATTTATTAATTTTTTATTAAATAAATTATTAATTATA
>NW_004086669.1:0-4951 GCF_000220395.1 Ichthyophthirius multifiliis
TATTAAATTAAAAAATTATTTATATTATTATTGTATTAATATATTTTTTTTGTTTCTTTTATATAATTTTTTTTTATTTTTTTCGAATATTTTTATAATATAAATATTTATATATTTTTTAATTTTTTATTTTTATATTTATTTTATAAAAAATATTTCATTTTAAATTGATATATATGTAATAATATTTACTTATATTTAATAATTAATTTTTATATTTAATATTAATATTTTTATAATAAGTTTTTTTTCATTTTAATTTCTTTTATTTAATTTTATAATTCTATATTATTTTAATATTATAATATGAATTTCAATTATTTTTATAGAGCTTTTATCTTATATTTATTTTTTGTTTTAATAACAAATTAAAAAAATTAAGAAATTTCATTTTTTTTAATTATATAAAAATTACTTAATTTAAATTTTTTATATTTATTATTGTATATATGTTAATTTTAAAAATATTTATGCTAAATTTATTTTACATATTAATTAATAAATAAAAGTTTGATTATTTTAAATTAATATTACTTTTATATAAATATTAAATAAATTTTTTTATTTTTATTGCTATTATTTTAAAAAATATATCTATATATTTATAATTTATTTAAAAGTATATTTCTTAAAAAAAAATTTCTATAAAAATTAAAATATTAAATTTTAATTAAATAATTTAATATATATATAAATTTTATATAAAAATATAATTAAAAAAAAATATATATAAATATAAATTAATATATATAATATTTATAATATAAAATAATTTAAAATTTATAAAATAATTATATTTTATATTAATATAAATTTTTTTAATTATTTTATTTAGTTTTAATATATTTTATGTTTATAATTAAATATTTTTTTTTAAAAAAATACTTAAAAATTTGTAAAATTTATATTAATAGTTATAATTTTTTTTAATTTACTACTAGTTAAATTAATTTTTTTATATATAATTTTTAAATTAATTCGAAAAAAATAAAACATTATTTTTAATTTAAAAATACAAATAATATATTTATTTTATTAAAATTTTTCTAAATAAAAAAATCAATTTTAATAAATAAAAAGATTTTCCTTTTTGTTATTTTAATAAATAATAAAAAAAATTAAAATAAATATATATTTTAAATATTATAATTTTATAATAAATTTTTATATATAAAAAAAATATTTTCATATTTAAAAAAATCATGAACTATAATGTCTCATTAAAATATGAAATATTTCCATTCCATGATGAAATAATAAAATCGTTAAATTTTCAGCGTTAAGGGGAAGTAATGGTATTTTGCAGTGGAACAGAAAATGACCAATTAAAATTAGTAAAGGCATAAATATCATCCAATTATTAGGAAGAAACTGATTAAATAAAAGTAAATTTTAAGCCAATAAACATAAAAAGTGTCCAAAGATTATCGGCAAATTTAATTTAATGGAGTCCAAACGATTAATACTTAGCCTCAGCTTTCGAAAAATTAGTAATATGGTAATATTAAAGTGAAGATTTATACAAATATTAAGAATTTAAGGACCATGAACTAGAAATAACAACAATAAGTTGGTCGCCAGATTCTTCGAAAATAGCATCAGGTAGTTTAGATGGCAAAATTGTAATAAGAACAATTGATAATAAAAAAACAAACATAAAAAATAAAAGAATTGACACATGATAATAAAATATTAGGACTAGTATGGGACACTTATGATAAATATTTGGCAGCATTATATTCAGATAATAATGTAATAATATGGAAATGTAATTCATGGGAAAAATCTTATATAATTTCACTAACATGTCCTATTTCTAATAATTGTTAAAAAATATCTTCAAAAAGGGAAGATAGAAAAATTGATTGGTCACCAGATTATAGGTATATATATATATATATATATATATATATATTTATATATTTATTTATTTATTTATATATTTATACATTTATATATTTATTTTTAATTTTTTATATTTAAAATAAATTATTTTTATTAATTTGCATTTTATTTTTATATTTTTAATTTGCTATATAAAGATATGTTTTAGTTCCTAGCCTTGATGATAAAATAGTACCTTTTGCCTGCGCACTTGATAGACATTACGATTTTAAAATTTGTAAGACATTTATGGGTCCATTTTCTTCTATTAATTGTGTTAAATTTAATCCCAATTTATTTGAGTATAAAAAATGTGTAATTAATATTTTTGCTTAAGGTGATAATGATGGAAATATATCTATTTGGGGTTTAGGTGAGGGTTTTGTTGCTAAAAAACCTTTTTTTTTATTTAAATCACACCCTAATGGTAATGAATTAATTGAAGATATATGTTGGAATGCATAAGGAAATATGCTTATAGCCTCAACTTTAAAGAAATATGTTTTCGTAGCACTTTTCAGTGAATCTGTATTCGGAAAGTAACTTACTTTAAAGGAAAAATAAGAATATTTAGAAGGATAATACGGGTCTTTAAGAACATTTTCTTCAAATAATGTCAAGTTTAAAGTTTTCAAGGCTAATAAAAATACAATGGAAGAGGAAAAAGAAGAAGAAGGTAAAATAAATATTAACATGAATACTGAAATGAATAAAGAATTAATTGAAAAAATTTAAAAAAATATAAGAAGTGTAAATTCCTTAAGTTGAAAAAATAAATATTACATATACTTAATAATAAGTTATAATTGAAGGAGGAGTAAAAAGAATTATTCCGAAAAAATAAATAATATTAAGAGAAAATCAGGAAGAAGAAAAAATAATAGTCTTTAATAATTTCAAATTATCTGATAATATTTAATAATTTACAAATAATACGAATTATGAATAAAATAATGATTAATAATAATAATAATAATAATAATAACAATAATAATAACAATAATAATAACAATAGCAATAACAATAATAATAAACTTAAGAATTTTTTAAAATTTAATAGTAAATATAATAAGAGAATACTTCAAATTTAAAAAATCATGATATAAATTTATAACATAATTAAATAGAATAATAGTCTTAAGTATAATAATAGCTTCAATTACAATAGTAACCATAAGTATTACAATAACCTTAATTAGAATAATAAAATGAATTTTAATAATAAACTTAACAAAAATTAAATTAAATTTAATAATAACCTTAATTATAATAATTTTCTTAATAATAAATGTAAACTTAATTATAATAATAATCTTAATAATAATAGTAATTATCTAATTAATAATAATAGTTTTTATTTTAATAATATCCATAAGTAAAAAAATAATAAAATTAATTATAACATTAATAATAATAAATAAATTCATAAATTAAATTATAATTATAAAGCACATTACCCTAAATATTTACAATTAGAATAAGCACAACTGAAGCCAAATTTCTTGAAATCGAATAGTAAGGAGCAAATGTGAATATAAAATGTTCAATATTAAAAAGCAATAATTAAAAGGAAATTTTATGGTCAGATATGCTAGAAGGAAAATTGCAAATAATTGAAAACATAAACAATACAAGAATAATATGTTATACATGCTAAAGTTTAATATATTTTATAAATTTAGCAAACGGTCGCAGATGTGAACTTCCTTTATATTTACCAAATATTTGTTTTTTGAAAATAAATTAAAATATAAACTAAATGATTTGTATCTTTACTAATTGTGATTTAAAAATTTATGATTTAAATAAATAAGAACTTCTTTTAATTGAAAATATTTAAAATATATTATTTTAATAATTTACTTTTATATAAAATGAGAAAGATATTCCTTCTGATGTTATTGAAAATTTAACACTTAATAATGATGGAAACCCTCTTATTTTTCTCAAAAATAAAAAAGTCTTTGCTTTTTCTAAAAACTTTAGATCATGGTTTAAAGTAGATAATTTTAGTTTGGATATAGGTATTTTTGAAATATTTATTTTATATTTTTTTATATATTTATAAAATAAAAAATTAAGGTTTTTTAATAAATTAAAACTTCTCAAATGAATAATAGAAAATATAATCAGGAGTTGATTAATAATTTGGTTATTTTTTTGAAAAATTAATAGAAATGACTCCTTAACAAGCAGACATAATTAATAGAAAAGATAATTTATAAGTATGTAAATATGAAGAAAGACTACTCTATTTTATGAAATATGATGAGAAGAAAAATTTCGATACATATTGTGATTTATTATAAAATTATGTTAGGAAATTATGTGATATTAGAGAATTTAATAAAATAAGGCAATTTTATATAGATATTTTTGTTGATTAAAATAGTTATGAATTTTAATTTTAATAAAATTATAAATATGATAAAAAACTTATTTTAAGTAAAATAAAAAATGTTTTGGATTATTTTAATTTTACTAATGAATTAAGTACTGAATTAGATGAAATTATTTAAATTTAATGATAAATATAATATACGATTTTTTACAATTATTTTAAAATAATATAAATAAAATTAATAATATAAAGGCGATATTTATTAAGCTTTTTTTTATATTTAGTTTATTCTATTTATAATTTTATAATAAAAAAAAAAATTAATAAATAAAGAATTTAGAATAAAAAAATGAAATTAAAAAATATAAAAAAAAATTATAATAAAATAATAATAATATAAGTGAAAAAAAATTAATTTAATTTTTTTTTTTTTTATAATATAATATAATATAATATAATATAATATAATAATAATAATAAAAAATAAAATTTATTTTATTTATTTTCTTTATGAAATTTTAATCTTTATTTTAAAAATATTTTACTATTTTGTAAACCTTTATTCAATATTTAATATTTTTTTATTTTTTTTATTTATTTATAATTTTGTATATTCTTATCCTTTATATAATATTTTTATACAATTTTTTATATTTAATTACATATATAATATTACAATAATTTTTTTTTTTTTTTTAATCTATATATTATATGTTTTTATTATGA
>NW_004086667.1:0-8676 GCF_000220395.1 Ichthyophthirius multifiliis
AAGTGTAGTTTTCTTACTAAACTTTTTTTTTAAAATTAAAGTAGAAAATTATTTAATATTAATAAAGGTATTACTAGCTGAAATTGAATTAAATAAACTATTAAATTATTTTAAAGTTTTTTACTTTCTATATTAATAAAAATAAGTTTACAATATAATAAATAAACTCATAAATATATTAGTTAAATTTTACCTGCTACAATTTTAAAAATAAATTTAAATTTTATAAATTCTTTATTACACACTTTTTTAAAAAATAAATTATTGAAAGAAAACACTATTATATTTTTTTACTCGCTTATTTTATAAATAATAAATGATTGTTTTGTTATAAAATATATTACAAGCTTTTTTATTCATTATTTTTTAAATAAATAAAAAAAAAATACACACTAGATTTTTTAAAAATATAGATAAAATATTTTTTATAATTAAAATCAAATAATACTTGCTTTTAAGATTAGTTGAAACAATTGGATAAAATATTTTAATTTTACATACTATTAATAATTAAAAAAAATAATAATTCAAAATAAAATTACTGTCTAAATTTATTAAAAATATTATGAATAATTTTTTAAAAAAATGATTTTACACACTATTTAACATATTTTTCAAGATATATAGTAAATATAATTTTACAGGCTTTTAAATTATATATATAAAATTTTAAATTAATAAATCATTTTAATAATTACGTTATTCTTTTTGATTATCAATAAATATATATTCTATATGTTTTATATTAAATACATACTATAATTTATTATATAAATATATAAATAATTAAAAAAAAAAATTAATATTAACTGACTAATCAAAATTATATATTAATAAATATATTTGACAAAATATTTATTTAAATTAAAATCAAATCAATTATATTTAATTAAATATAAATTTTTTAGTTTTTACTGTTATCTATGATAATTAAATTTAATTATTTATAAATATTTATTCATTAATAAAATTATTATAAACTTACTGTATTCTATATTTATTTTAAATAAAAAATCGTACATGTGTAATTTTTTTAAAAAAATATTTATTTTATATATTTAAATATTTACTGTCTTTTTTTATAATTGTTATACAAAGTTATTATAAAAAAATAATCATTTTATACGCACTAAATAATATTAATTAATTTATAAGAAATAGTTAATAATAATACTTCCTAAATATAAAATTTTATTTAAATATAATATAAATTTATTACATCCTATATAAAAATGGTATTAATAAGTAAAAAAAAAAATGTACGCACTATAAAATAATAATTTTTTTTTTATAAAAAAATAAAATATTACAATCTTTTTCTAGATTAAAATAAGAAAATCATTAAAATTACATACTATTAATATAAATTATTATCATATTATCTATTAATATTTTACTTTGTGCTAAATTATAAATTAAAAAAGAATTAAAATATTTTTTAATATAAAAATACTTCCTTATTATGAAAAAATATGATGTGATCAAAAGTTAAAAAAACTTCTCAAAAAAAAAATAAAAAAAAATATTTTTATTAATAGTAGAAAAATAAATATATTAAATATAATATATTTATAAAAAGATTTTTTTTACTAAACATCCTATAAATAAAATTGTTAATTAAAATAAAAAAATTATAAAAATAAAATTACTTTAATTTAAAATAAAAAATTATAATCTTAATATTATAAAAATGATTTATTAATATATTTAACAGTTCAACTATTTTTATTATTAATTTATAGTATAATAAATATATATTTACGAACTAATAAGAATAAATTTAAGGAATTTATATATTAATATTTACACACTTTAAAATTAAAATATATTTAAACTAAAAATCTTTTGTGTTTTATATTACTGTCTATTTTTAATAAAAAATTGAAAATTTTAAACTAAAGATAATATTCTATTTAATATTACATTCTATATTTTATTAAAAATTGTTAAGTAAACTAAAAATACTATTTATTTTAATATTACTCCCTGTTTTAAATATATTATTGATAAATTTTAACTAAAAATTCTAATTAATTTTATATTACTTTCTATTTTTAATACAATAAAGTTAAAATAAAAATAAAAATAAAAATCCTATTTAATATTAATTACATACTATTTTTAATAAAAAATTTGTAAAAATAAACACAAAAAGTAAATTTATTTAATATTACATACTATATTTATTAATTTTTTTTTTTTCAAAAAAAAAATGCTCTTTTATTTATTATTACATACTATTTTTATAAAAATAGTTATTTTAAAACTATAAATATCAAATAAAATATTACACTCTATATTTTAATAAAAATAGATAAATATAAACTAAAAATACTATATAATTTAATATTACTCCCTATTTTTAATAAAAATACATTTTGAAATAAAAATGAATTAATTTTATATTACCCACTATTTTTAATATAATATTATTATAAATTAAGTTTAAAAATATTTTGATTTTTAATATTACATACTATTTTCAATAAAAAAACGATAAATAAATTTAAAAATGCTATTTATTTTTAATATTACATACTATATTTTATTAAAAATAAATTTAAACTAAAATTGTTATTTTATTTAATAATACAACCTATTTTTAATAAAATAATAAATAAATATTAACTAATTATACTATCTTTTAATATTACTGCCTATTTAATATAAAATAAATTAATTTAATCTAAAAATGCTTTTTTATTTATTATTACTTCCTTATTTTTATTAATAATTTAAATTAAAATTTTATTCTATTTAGTTTTTATTACACCCTAGTTTTAAATATAAATTTAAATAAAATGTTATTAATTTTAATAATACAAACTATTATAATAAAAAATTAATAAATTTATTCTAAAAATCAAATTTATATGTAATATTACATACTATTTTTTATATATAAAAATTTTAAACATTATTATTAATATAATATTTTATTTAATATTACATACTATATTATTAAAAACGATTAATTATAAACTAAAACTATCTTTTATTTTATTTTACTGACTATTTTAATAAAAAAATAAAAATTTTAATCTAAAGATAATATTCTATTGAATATTACATACTATATTTTATTAAAAATAAATCAATTAAAAATAAAAATGATATTTATTTATTATTACTCCCTGTTTTTTATATATTATTGATAAATTTTGACTAAAAATCCTAAGTAATTTTATATTTACTTTCTATTTTTAATACAATAAATTTAAATTAAAACTAAAAATTCTATTTTATTTAAAATTACATACTAATTTTAATAAAAAATTTATAAAAATAAAATAAAAAGCAAATTTATTTTATATTACATACTAAATTTATTATAAATTAATAATTTTTCTCTATTTTTATTTACTTACTAATTTTTATGAATATTTTTTTTTTAATTAAATTATTATTTTTTTAATAATTTTACAGTCTATTTTTATTTATTTTTATTTTTTTCGACTTTTCTTTATATTTTTACACACTTTTTATTGTATTTTAGTATTTATTTAAAATACATATTATTTATATATTATTTTTACATCCTTAATCTTTATTATTATTTTAAAGAAATAATTTTTATTTTCATTATTTATTTTTTATATACTCTCTATAAGAATAAATTTAAACTAATTATTTTTAAATTATATTTACCTTTTCATATAAAAGTATATATTTCAATTTTTATTAATATTAGTTTTTAGTATTTATTTTACGCACTAATATATTTATTTTTATATAAATTTTTAATAATTATATTTTATCTTTACAAGCTTTTATTTAATTAATTTTTTTTATTATTTTAATTATTATTTTTTTTAATCATACTTGCTATTAAAAATTTAATTATTATGTTTTAAGTTTTAATTTACGCACTTTTTTTATTTTATTATAAATTATATTTATAAATATTTTAATATTATATATTACAATCTTTTTATTATATTTTTTTTTTTCTAGTTCGTTTAAATATTTATTTATTCATTACATCCTTAAATATTTTTATACAATGTATTGACTTTAATATATTTTACGCCCTTTTATTTTTAATTATATTTTTTATTATTTATAAAAAAATTTCTATATTTTTATTTACATACTATCAAATTAATTATATTTAATTTATTTATATATAAATTGATTCATACTTTCTATTTTTTAATTATAAAAAATATATTTTTATTGAAGCAAATTTTTTATTTTTTATTTATTACACACTATATTAATAAAATAAAATCTAAAAATACTTTTTTACATTCTTTTATTTTTATTAAAATTAATTTTTTTAAAATATAAATAAAATGTTTACCTGCAATAAATAAAAAATGTTTTTAAAAGGTTTATAATAATAGGCTAATTTTTTTTACGCACTATTTTAAATGAAAAAATATTATGTATTCGATTTGTATAAATTAAGTTTTTTTTATATATATTTTTTGCATATTTTTAGCATGTTATTTTATATAAAAAATACTATGCTTAAGATCTAATGTAGCTATAAACAAATAATAAGAAGTAGTAGCTAAATGTATATCTTAAAGTTATATTTTTTAATTATTATAATATATAATAATATTTTTTCAACCTTTGACATCCTTTCTATAAATCTATAAAACTATATTTTTTATTTTTTAATAAATAATTATATTAATAATAAAAAAGACATAAATAAAAAATCATAGATACTATATAAAATATATATAAATATAATAATTATAATATTTATATTTTATAAATAATATATAATTATGATAATTTTTATTTATTTTTTATGCTTTTATATTACTCACATATCAATATATGTATAGCATAAATAGTCAATATATACATTTTTTATTATTATTAGACTAATAATAAATAAACTAATTATAAAAAAATATTATTTTAATGATTAATTATTAATAATTTATTTATAAATAATATGTATCATATTATAAAATTAAATATATGTATTTAATATATTATATATTTATAATAATTCGACATATAATTTTATTAATTATAAATTTTTTATTAATTTATTTTTATAATTAACAAAAAATAAAATTTACTAATTGCGTAATCATTATATGATATATATATTATTATAATTTTTATATTTATATTTATATTTTTATATTTTTATTTTATTATATTATATTAATATTAAATAAAAGTAATATATTAGATATATGATTTTATTTAAAAACAAATCCAAAATATTTAATATAGAAAATAATTAAAATTTCTTTATATATAATAATTTAAAAAATTATTATATAATACTTAAAAAAATTATTTTAATAATATTAATTAAACAAAATATTATCTAAATTATATTTAGAATTTTATAAGCCATTTATATATATATTTTTATTTGTTAAAATAAAAACTATAATTAAACAAAATAATTAAAAAATAAAACAAAAATAATACTCTAAATAAAAACCCTGCTCCAAAACATATCATTATTAATCCACAAATTTACGGGCATCAAATAATAACGGAAAAAATACCTATTAAAAATAGTGTTTTAAGTAAAACAATTGTTTTAATTATGATTAGATAGGTACTTTAAGGTCTTACGAAATTTGTTTATATGCTTTTTACTATATAGAAAAATAAAAACAGAAGAAAAAAAAATTCAATACAATAAAATATGTTTAGTTTTATATTAGAATAATAAATAAGTGATTAGTTTTTACATTTTCATATTAAAAAGTTTTAAATAATAATAATTTTTATAATATAAAGCTTTTTTATTATATATATTAAAATAATAATAATAATAATAATAATAATAATAATAATAATAATAATAATAATAATAAAATTATTAATTAATTGACTTTTTTAGACTATCTTTAATGATTAATACCTCTTCTAGCCTTTTGCATTAAAATTGAAAGCTCTGGATTATATTTACTGGTTTTACCTAATTATTATTTCATTTCGTTATTATGTGAAATAAGCATATATGAAATAAATTATGGATTAGGAAAAGATTTAGATGTCAAATTAATTTAGCCCTATATTTATATAGCAATTGTTAAAAAATAGGCCTTTATTGAACATTAAAAATGCGCTAATTAATTATATTTAAAACATATATTTATGTATAATAAATAAGAAAATTAAAATAATGCATTAATTTTTCTTACTTTATGCATAATTTATATAATATCTTTTATTTAAAATATAAAAATAAATAAATTTATTATATTAATTTTTTATTTCATATTTTATTATAAAATTATAATATTTTAATCATTCTAACAATATTATGTGTATTTTTAGGTTTTTAAATAATAAATTATTTAATTTTTAAATATAATAAATACTATTAATAATTTATCTTAATATTTAAAAATGAAAAGTCAATGAATAATATAATTTATATAATAAAATTTAACATTAATTCAAATCTATATTATATAATCATTTATATTTAATATATATTTAAAAAAAATAAATAATAAAAAAAAAATGAGTTAATATAAAATTATTAATTGAGTAAAAAAAAGAAATTAAGATTTATAAATTTCATTTTTTATTTAATTTTATAATTCATAAAAAGGCATAAAGTAATTAAATTTTATAAATATTTTATTTAATTTATACTTGAAAAAAAAAAAAATTATATTAGAAAATAAAAAAATTTAATTTTTTAAATTTAACTTTATATAAATAATAATTTTAAGTATCTTATTTTTGTATTTTTCCATTAACTAATTTTCCAATTCGAATAACTCTTTATTTCGATGAAAAAACACCTTTTTTATTTTAATATCGAAAAATATACATATATATATATATATATGTATTTTTATATCGATATACTCTGAATTTTAATAAATTTAGATATTTCAATAATTTAAAAAACTTTTTAGTTATAAACTAAGGAAATATATAATTTTTTAAATCCCATTCTATCCAGCATATTTATTCATTTGAGGAAACTTTTCCTGATCTTATTTTTATTAATTATAAATGCGGTTTCTGTATGATTATGAGTTACGATGTGCAACATCTTAAAATTGACATTTCGTCTTTTACTCATACATGATGGAAACCTTTTTTCCTATTATTGAAATTTCATTTATATCTCTTAATTATTCGGGAATATTTTTATATTTTTTATTCAGTTAAGGCTTTTTTAGAAGGAATAAGTTTTCACAAAATAACCCATTTAAATTATTTTTAATTTTTTAATAAATTTAATTCACAACAAGGAACTTTTTTTATTATTATTTAGGCGTAATACTTTTTCTTTTTTAAGTTTTTATTTAAAAGACCTAACATAATACGTCTATTTATATGACTGCTAAACGAACTAAATTTCCCTGTTTTTCACATAAAGAGATAATTTCCAAGTTTATAGCCGAAAACTCTGGTTTTTTTGAGTTTTTAATTGGTAATATTGATTTAATTTTAATTTTTAATAAAAAACTTGGAAGTAATGATATGAGAAAAAATAAAGAATTAACTTATTTAGAATTATATTTAATTTTATAAATTTATATATGAAAAAATAATATAATAAAAACATAATATAAGATATTTTGAATAAAAATAAATACAAACTAGTTATAATAATACTAACGGAACTTGAATGTGATATTATTTAAAAAAAAATGAGAAAATTTTAATAAATGGAATATTTTTTATTAATTAAATAATTAAATAGAGAATATAAATAATTAAATATATATATATTTATACGAAAATGTTAAAATTTTAATTTAAAACATTCTTTAGATATATTATTTAAAAAATATTATGGAATTAAAAAATTTATAAGGAAAAAAAAAACAATAAAAAGATATTATAAAGAGTCAAATTTATTATCAAATAAAATTAAATCAAATTAATTTATTAAAAAAAATAAAAACAAATAGAATAATAAATAAGAATTCAAGTTATAATTTAAAAATATTATCAAATATCATAAACACTCATAAAAATAATTAATAAGATAATAAAAAAATATAATAATTAGAATTTATCATATTTATATCTTCCATAAATAGTCTATTTTATTTAGAAAATATCTAAAAATTATAAATAATAAGACTCTGTATTTAAATTTAAGTAATTAAGGAGGAAATATTCTATAAAATAAGAAAATTTTCTTATTGTATTTTTTTTAAAGCAATTATTATTTTATGCATTGAGTTTTCGAAAGTTTAAGTATTTTATTTCTTTATATTTATAATAATTTAAGTTTTTTACTTGAAAATATTGGTAAACAAATAATATTTTTAGTCTAAAAATATTTATACAAGCTTAAAAAATGTAAGTAAAAAGATTTCGATTTAAAATATAAATATTGATTAATAATTAATATATATATATATATAATTATTTATGTATATTAATATTTGTTTTATACATATTTTTTGTAATATAAATTAATTAACTTCATTATTATATATTTTAGATATATTATTTAATTAATTTTATACTTATACTTAAATAATTTATTTTATATATTATATTATAAATAATATATAAATTATTTTTCTAATATTATTTATCTATTTTATCTTATTTTATTTTATATTTTATCTTAATTTATTTCGTTATTTTATTTTTTTATAATTTCTTATATTAATATAATAAATATATTTAAAAAATCATTTAATAACTTTTTGTATTTAAAATAAAATATATATATATATATATAAATATATATATATATAT
>NW_004086665.1:0-26294 GCF_000220395.1 Ichthyophthirius multifiliis
ATATTTTTATCTATCAGTTATTTTAGCTTATTTTCTTTTTCTAATCATTTGTATTTAGCTTTTCTGATATTTAATATTATTTTTAATTTTATCCGTCCGTATTATTCCATTTTTTGTTATTTTTTTTTATTTATCTTTTATAATCATAATTTTTAATCTTTTTGATTACCATTATGAAATCCATATTCAAATTTTTAATATTTTATTGGATTTTTAACTCTATATATTTCAATATTGTTATCAAAATAAAGTAATGTTTACTATAGATACTCTATTTATACTCACGGCAATATAATTCTTCTCTTAAAAGAATCATCTGCCTATTATGTATATTATTATATAAACAAGTTCTTTAGTTTATTATATACTATTATGAAAATCCTTATTTTATAAATATTTCTTATTTTCTTTATATATAGAACAATCTAAGGCAGTAATTATAATTCCTTTATCTTTATCAATTATATTTTAAAGATTTTATGTAACTAATATCATATAAATGCATCTATTATTTCTAGTAGGATCATTTATATTGTTCTCTTTTTTTGATCTTCTTTAGTTAATTTATATTTGTATTTATATTATCTTAGTCATATTAATTCATTTTTATCAAAAGATTATTTATTAATTTAAATATGTAGTTAATAATTTTCTCTATAGTAAACTATAACAAGGACATATTCATTAAATACCTAAATCTTAAGAATCTACAGTTTAATTTTATATTTACATATTATACTTTTGTATTTAATTAGGTTAGCTATTATAGCGCCATTTTTTTATTCAGTATAATTTTCAATTACTTTACTTTAATAGTAGTTAGAATAGATAGAATAGATTCTACATTATATATTAATTTATGACAAAGAAATATGTTACTACATATCTTTTAAAAGATAATTTTATTTAAATTAAAGAAAGAATCTTTTCTTTATTAAAAAAGGACATTTTTGCTAATTTTTTATTTAATTTTTACAATAATTTTATTTCAGTTTTTATTAATTTTCATTTATTTTATTACTGTTTTTATTAATTGCTTATAATATATTATTAATGATTTTCTTGATTTATAATTGCATTATTTATATTGTTTATTTAGTTTTTATAATTATGAATTAATTAATCTATTTATTATTCTGTTTCTAGATTTTAAATTATTATAATATTTTTTTGTAATATAATGATAATCATTATTAATTTAATTTTTTTTATTTATATATATAATATTTTAATTAAAATTATAATTTTTTTATAAATAGTTTAATTTTATATTAATTCATTTTTTCATCAAATATATATTTTTTTAAATTAATTTGATAATTTTTTTTTATTCTATTATTTTAGTCTATTTATTATAAAGCTGAAATTATATTCGAAAAAATAATATAAATTTAAAATTAAATTTCTGAATTAAAAAATAATAGTATTTAATGTATATAAATATAAATATATAAATATATATATATATATATATACATATATATATATATATATTTTTTATTTTCTTTTATTTATTTATTTTATTTACTACTTTTATATTTTTTTTTTATTTATTTATTTATTATGTATTTTTTTTTTATTTCTATTATTTATTATATTGTTTTTTTAAGATTTCCTATCTTTTTTTGTTCTTTATTTGAATTATTATTGTTTTTTTTTATACTTTTTTTTTTTAGTTTTTAAAATATATATATATTTATGTATATATAAATAATATTCTTAAAAAATGGGTTATTAGAATTATAGCCTTAAAATATTTATTTCGCATGCATTTAATTTAGATTTAACTATATTTTTATTTTTTATTTAAATCAATTTTTTTTTTAATAATTTTTTTTATTAAAATATATTGATAAATTATATTATACATTTTTTTACTTAAATTATTTAATTATTTTTTATGAATTATTACAACTCATATATAAAATTTATAATCTATTTATTAATTTCATATATTTTTAAATATACTTATGTACTTATTTTTTTAAAAAAAACAAATACTTTATTAATATAAATATATTAATTTACAATCAAAAAAATAATAAATAAAAATGCAAACAAATCAATAACTTGATTAAATAAATTAATAACCATAGAAGGTTTAATAAAAAGTTGAAAAAGTAATACAAGAGATCTTATAAAAAAAAGATAATATTACAGGATAGCTCTTAATCCAAAAGTTTACAGTAGAATATATAATTAATACTTTAGAAATTGAATAATTAGATATATTAAAATAAAAATTTTAAGATTTTTAAAATGGATTAGGAATCATATAATTTTTAAAAATAATGATTGATATAAATAAATATAATAATGAAAGTATATTATTTTATATATTCGCAGTTATAGACTTATTTTATTCTATTTAAAAAAACATTAATAACTAAAATAATATATATTTTAACGATTTAACCGATTTTATACATAAAGTATATCTAAATACATTTTTTTAAAAAATAAAATAAAAATAAAAACAAATATATATTCATATATAGATATTAATATAATATATTTATATATAAAAAGAGATATTAAGATAAAAACTTATTTGATTATAAAATTCCTACATATTTAATGGCTAAATAAAATATATTTAATAATAATTTTAGTTAACAAAGAGTAATAGATATAGTAAAAAACTCAAATTTTTATAAAAAATAATTAAATAAATAAAATATAAATAAAGGAAACTCCTTAAATAATAGGTTCTTATAACGAAGGAATTTCTTTACTTAAATAAAATACTATAAAATTTGATAGCCAAAAACATAAAGAAGATAGTATATTAAAGTAACATATTATAACAATTTATAAATAATTTAGAATAAAATTATATAAAAATATTATAATAGAGGACAATATTCAGAAGATTTAAAATAATTAATTGTATTAGAAAGTCTATCAAGTACAATATGTTTTTATGATACAAAGCTCCAATTAATAAATACAATAAGTCCTTAATAATAAAAAAAAGAATAAAACAATTTAATAATAATATTAGCTTTTTGTTGGTCAGAAATCGAATAAAGGGTTTTTTTTAAAAAAATAAAAATAAAATATTGTTTACTATATATTTATTTTTTGTTAAAAAAAATAAAAAATAGATTGGAGCATGCCTAAAAGATTATTCACTTATATTTTGGGACAAAAGTGATAATTTCAAATTCTAAAAAGTATTTTCTATAGCCCAATATGTAACTGAATATGGCACTTAAATTTGGTATTTAGAAAACGCACGAATATGGGTTACTACTGATAATTAAAATTGTTTATATATTTGGAATTTACTTGAAGAAAAACTAGAAAAAAAATAAATACTAATTAATATGTTCAAACTTCTATTTCTAATATTGTCGAAATTATTCATTTGAGGCTTTTTGCAGTTGTTTCTCTTGATAAAAATATAACTGTTTGGGATTTTTAGAAATAACAATTGGTTATTAATATTAAGGAAAAAAGTACACACCATATAATATATTCATATAGTTTTAAACTTTTAATATTTGCCGGATATAAACCTTAAATTAATTTGTTTTCTATTACACCTAAATATTTTGATTATCAGTATATCATTTTATAAAATAAAAAACAAAAATAAATATATATTATAAATATAATAATAATAAAAGCTTATGTGGATAACTGATTGGGCATTAAAGTATTGTTACAGCTATTTAGTAAATAATAAATACATAAATGATTGTTTCGGCAGATGATTAGGGTGATATTAAATTGTGGGATTTAAGAACTTTTAGCTGCTTGTAAAGTATTTAGTTAAAACAAAAATAAATATAAATACGATTATCTATATTCAGAATTATAGAAAGTTGTGTTTTTTAACGTCAAGAATTTCTATTATTGATTTTTAAGAAAAGCAAAAGTATTCCGAAAATAAAATTTAAAAATAATTAATTGAAGCTTCTTATGAATTTCCAATTTAAGTATTTAAAAATATTTATTTTTATATTTTTCAAAAAATAAATAAAAAAGATTAATTTTGATAATGATAATTAAGAATTTCTAGTTTGCACTAAAAAAGATTTAAGAATATATGAAGGAAAAACAGGAAAAATATAAAAGCTAGTAAAAGGATTAGTCGAAACTGAGGAAAATAATGAACTTACATAAATTTTATTTATAAATAATTACACATAATATATAACAGGAGATGAGAAAGGATAAATAAGTATATATTTCAAGGATAGTCCTATAAATAAAATAGTATTTTATTTTTATTTATTTTTTAAAAAAAAGAATTAAATAAAAATAGAAATTAATTTCTCATACATAAGAAATATCCTAACTAAAATTTGACAATGAAAATAAAATCCTAATTTCAAGTGCATATGATTCCTAAATAATAATTTAAAAAATAAACCAAGATAGTCATTCAAATTTAATCCGAACAATAAAAAATGCAAACAAAAACTAACCAATAATCAAAATGGAATTTTCTTATTATAATAATATAATAATAACTTGTTCGAATAATTCAATAATTTATATATATAATTATGAATTACTTAAATGTATAGGATGTTTTTAATTACCTTTTTAATAATAAGTTATTGATTTTTTAATAATTGAGGATTTTTAAGTTATTTTAGTTTCCACAAATGATGGATTCATTTATATTTTGTAAATTAATAATTTTTAGCCTTTATAAATATAAATAGTTGAAATTATAGATTTAATAGATAATAGAGATTATAGTTTATATAAGGAAATACTAAGTACATAGATAATAAATAATAATAATAAAAATTAATTTTCAAAAAGTCCTTCATTTTCAGAAGATATTGGTTAAAAATAATGTAATTAGAATTAATTTCCTTCTACTACTTCACATGCAAAAAGTAAATACAAATTAAATATAAATAATGGTTATTATTATTTACGTTCTAAACCATAAATGAAGGAAAAAATGTAATAAATACATTCTGTGGATATTAAATATAATTTAGCGGTTAAAATGTAAGTTGAAAATAATATCAAAAATAATAAATTGAACCTATTTGTAGGACTTTCTGACGGATTTGTTAAAGTATTTGATTTATTTGGTTTAGTTTATTTGAAAATTATTTAAAAATATTAGCCATATTATCTAAATAAAAAAATTATAATCCTAACAGGGTTAGTTAGGAAGATTTTCAAATAGACGAATTAGAAATAAAAAATAAAAAATAAATCTATATAAATAAATAATTAATATAAAATAATTTTAAATGACTAATTCTATTAAAATATTAAATTCTTTTAAAGCACATATAAATGGAATTAATTTTATATAATTAATATAAATAAATTTTTAGTATGCTTTTTTTTATTTTTTTTTAATATATATATAAAAAAAACATAGAAGCTTATTAGTTACTACTGTATAAGATGGATATTTTCGAATCTGGGATAAAAAAATGTAACTAACTTGTGATTTAAATATAAATCATCCTTTACCTATAGTATGGGATTTATAAATTAATAACTCTACCTATTTTAAAAAAAAGTTAAACCTTTTCTTTATTTTTCTTTATTTTTTATATATAAATAGCTATATTATTCAGTTAAAATATTAGGATTAGCAGCTGAATAATTTAGAAATGAAAATGTTTATTTTAAATTATTAAATGCTAGTAAATAATTAAAAGAAATTTATTTAAAAAGCTATAATGATGATGAGTATTAAGTATAAAATTAGGAATAAAATTAAAAAGATAAAAACTTATTAATGAACAATATATATTCAGTAAAAGAAATGTAATATTTATAAAAAAAAGAATTATTTTAATAAGAATTAAAAGGAATGGGATTAAAATAAATGGAATAAAAAAAAGTATATTTTAAAAAATATTCTATTTATAAATAATATTAAAAATATAAAAAAAGAGAATATAAATATTATAATAAAATCTATTAAATAAATAGTAAAAAATATAAATTTATAATAATGAAAATAAAGAGTAAATAGAAATAAAGCAATAATAAAAAAATACAAAGGAATTTCTTGATTTTGTCAGTTAAAATTACCGTGATAAATTAATACAAAATATAAAACCTATATATAAAACAAATTTAGGTTAAAAACTAGATTAGTAAATAAAGTAAAAATATAATTTTAATTATATATAAATAAATATATATATATATATATATATATATATATATATATATTTATTTATCTTTTTATAAAAAGAAAGATAAAATAATAAAAATTTTCTAATGAAACATAAGAAAGTTTTAATAAAAATGAAGATCTTAACAGAAAAATAAAAAATAAATTAATATCAGCAGAATCTACATGTAAACGATCAAGTTCTTCTTTTTATAAAAAGGATGCTAAAAATATATAAATTGAAGAATCAAAAAATGAGCCCAAAAAGAATAAATCTGATAATTTTTTCGAATATGCATAAAAGAAAAATTTATTTGAAGATAAATCTTAATATTTATCTCGATTAGAAAAAAATAAAAATAATTTAATTTAATAAAATTTAAATGATATATAAAATAAAAATAATAATAATTCTTCTATAACTATAAAGGAAAATAATTATTCTGTTTAATAATTTTATAGTAAAGAATTATCTAAATCTAAATTTTTTGAAAATAAAATACATTTATTATAAAATATATAGGAAAAAAATCGAATGAATTCTATTATAAAAAAACTTAATTCATAATTGGTGTTATCAAAACATTCCTATAAGTAAAATTCAAGTAATTTTTTTAATAGTAGTTTTTCTTAAGATAAAAAAATTATTTAAAAAAATGTTGTTAATAAATAATTATCAAATCCTGGATCTAAAAAAAATAGTGTATATTTAACGGATCATTTTAAAATTAATATTGAGGGCGATACTTATAATAAAATAGAAAATAATATATGTAAATAAAAAATTAATTAATCAAATATTGTTAATTTTCCAAATTTATATAATAAAATTATTAAGAATTGTAAAAAATGATAAATATAAATTAAAGTATTTTATATAAATGTTATATTTATTTTTTGATATTTTAAATATATATATATATATATATATTTTTATTATATATTTATATTAAATTTTTATATTTAATAATTCTTATATACAATTATTTAATCAATATATATATATGATAAAAAATAAAAATATATATAAGCTATTATATTATTTAAAGTATATTAAGATATTATAAAAATTTTATTCATGTATATAATCACTAAAAAAAAAAAAATATTGTTGATTTAATACAGAATTTTTTTATTATAAAAATCAATTAATTATTTATTTAAGGTTTTTTTTATTTAATATTACAAAAGATTTTCTTTATTAAATAATAATAATAATATTATTAGAAAATAAGTAATTTTTTTTTTAATAAAAAATTATATAATTTAATTTTAAAATAATGAATAAATCATAAAAATAAGACTAATATATAAGTACTCGATTATATTAAAAAAATTACAAAAATCTTTAAATAAAAAAAAGTATAGAATTCAGATGAAGAATAATTAGATTTTAAGAATAAGAGTACATATACAAAAATTAAAAAAACATTTTTTAATAAAAACATTTTGGTTTTTTTTAAATAAAATAAAGTGTAATTGAAAATAAATAATTATGAAATTATATCAAAATAAAATTAAAAATAAACCAAATTGTAATATTTGCAATATTAATTTTAAATAATAAAACATTTCTAAAAAACATTGGTATTTTATTATATTTTTTTAATAAAACTTTTAAAAAGTAAAAAATGTGGAGAATAAATATGTATTTATTGTTCTCGTAAAAAAATAAACGAATATAGAGTTTGTGACTTATGCTTTATGAGAAGTTATTAATCTAATGTATAATTATTTAAATAAATTATATATATAAATATTTATATGTAAAACTATAAATATAATTATTATATATAGATTTTAACATGTTTATATATTTATATATATATTTATTTAAATTTTTATATATTTTTATATATTTTTAATTTAGATAGAATATAGAAGAAATTAAGAAACATAAAAAATAATTGAAGAAATATAAAAAGAACAACTAATATTATAATAATTGCAAGATTTATTAATTAAAGATTAAAAATAATAATAATTTTAATAATAAGAGTCTTAATAAAATAAAATATATGAAGAAAAATTAAAAAAATTAGAAAATTTAAATAATGAAAATTAAGAATATAATAAAATGATTATTTATTAAGAAAAATCATCATAATATGAAAAAGAAAAATATTAGGATTTGAAAAAAAAATAATAAAATAATGAAATTTTATTAGAATAAATATTAAACAATAAAAAACAATAAGTACAAGATGATTTATTTAAAAAAGATATTTTATTGAAATAAGAATATTAGTTGAAAGATTTATAAAGATAATTGAAAAGACTAAAAAATACTGTATTATATATAAAAATTTATATATTAATTTATAAATATATTTATATATTTATTAATTTAAAAATAAAGAAAACTTTTGTTAATTATAATGACAATATTAAAAATTAAGAATGTTATAATGAAAGTGATGAAGAATATATTGAAGATGAAAATAATCTTACTTAATTATAAAAAACATTAAAAAACAAAAAAAGTAACAGAAAAAAAATGTTGTTGTAATTTATAATGATAAATAAATATGTAATATTAATAATAAAAATAATTAAATAAAAAAAAAAAACTATAACAATACATAAAATTTGTTTTTTTAATTATTTTTAAAAAAATAATAGAAACTATATGAATACAACAATTATTGTATTTCAATTATTCGTATAAATATATATATATATATATATATATATATATATATATATATATTTATATTTTTTTTATTTAAAATATTTGTTTAATATTTATAGTTATTCTATACTCAACCTAATTACACTATTTATAAGACTTTTATATCTACATTATTTCTTTATTTCATCCTTACAATTTTAATAATTTAATACTATATTTTCATGAAAAAGATTTATAATTATAAGTAAAAGTGTAATAATTTACAAGTTATTGTTCATAAAAATCATTGAAATCATAAAAATCAATTTTTTCGAATCAAATAATTTTTTGAAACTTCTCCAATCTCTAATAACTAAAAAGCACCTACATTAATAATTTTTCAATATATCTACATTTTCCTATACTTTCCGTTTATTTTATAACTTTATTTTGAAAAATATTAATTTAAGCCTAAACTATTATATTAGCAGATAATTATATTACATATAAAATTATATTTTACTTTTTATATAGTATTTATTATAATTTTCTTGAGATATAATGACATCTAAGATAATATTAATAAAATTTTTAATTCAAGAATATATATATTGATATTTCTTAAATCTGAAAATCATTTTATACTTCTTTTTTTTTTTTTTTTTTCGTATTATTTATTATTAATTTTCTTTTATGTTTTTAGGGTTTTTGTATATTAAGTGTATTTTATTTAATTTATATAAAAAATAAAATTATTAAAGATATTTTATATATAAATAAAAAAAATATTATTATAAATAAAAAAATTAATTAATAAATATAATTTTAACAAACTAAAATTAATATATCTATATTTAAAAAAATAATAAAATTAATATAATTTAAAAAAATAAAATGATATAATATAATAATATTTTGTATTATTTATTTAATATATAATTATTAATTATTATAAAAAATTTCAATTATAGTGTCTATTTATAATAACTTTTAATTTTATTTTTATTTTAAGATTTCATATTAGTGTATACATAGTATAAAAAATTATTACTTATTTGTTATTTTTTTTAAAAAAATATAAGAATTATTTAAAGATATATTAAAATAAACTATTATTAATAATTTACTTATAAAAAAGGTGAAAAAAATAATTTTTATTTATTTTTTTTATCTTTTATTTACTTTTTTATATTTATTATTAAAATAAACATATATATAAAAAAAAAGACAAAATAATAAAAATATAAAAATGTATGAAAATGAGTTTACAACTAAGTTTCATTCTACAAAAATCGACTAAACTGAAGGTTTTACTACTTTTACAAACATAAAAAAACAAATAATGCCTAAACTTCGCAAAAACACAACCGAAATGCATTAATTATACTACATTTTTTTCTAAAAAAAACTATTATTAGAACCCTCTTAGGATAATTCATAAAAAATAAAAATTAAATTAAAAGCATAAAATCCAGAAAATAAATCATCCGAAAAAGAAATATCATCTCCAGAATAAAATGTAACTTTAAAATAAATATCATAAAACCAAATCATGAAAAATGCATCTTTTTAAAATCAATATACAGGATAAAAATAAATAATATAAATAGTACAAATTGTATGTTCGAGTATTTTTTTAGGTATTTTTTTATCTTTTATATCCTCTTTATTATCTTATCCATTCTAAAATAATACTATTTTATGTCTATTAACATACCCTTTATTAGGAATAACAGTACAAAGCCTCTATTTAGGTATAGAATATAATTTTTTCGAAGAAATAGTGAAAATTGAGGATGAAAAAAAGGCAAATTTATATATATAAATATACTAAGAAAAAAATGAAAATTAAAAAAAAAATTAAAATCTAAAAATGTATAAAATTTTAATTAGAAATATAATTATAATAACAATTTTAGTAAGCATTGTTTATTCATTAATTATTGAAAGATATATAATAAAATAATTTCTATACTAAAATAATTCAAATTTAATTTTCTTTTATAAAACAGTACTAAGAATTATCTTTATTTTTATTTTATTTTTAATAAATGATATTTCAATAATTATACACTATACTACTATTAATAAATATTTCTCATAGTATAATGCATCTTTAAAATAAAATGCATAAATGTAAAATATATATAAAGATTTACAACTCGAAATATAATAAAAAGAGCGTTTATATATAAAATAAAATATACAGAAATAAATATTAAATAAATAATAATAATAATAATAATAATAATAAAATTTTTAATCTATACGAAATTTAAATCAAACCTTGTTTTAAGAATAATAAATATAATATTGGCAAAAAATATAAACTTAGGATATTTTTTGTGTGAAAAAAAATATTTTTCTTTAAATAACATTCTTATCTTTTTCAATAATTATAAACTAAAGCCTAAACACTCAATTAATTTATAAAAAAAATGCCTTTTTATCCTTATTTGTACTATTACTATATTTTTTTATATTCACTATATTATTGTTTAAAGGGAGTTTTTAGATTTTGAAAAATCGGAAAGAAATATCATCTAAAAAAAGCCGAATTTTTCTTTTTCTTTCTTTTTCGATTTCCTTAAGAGCTTCTTTTTTTGATTTTAAATGTAAAAATTTTCTCATTTTAAATTTTTAACTTTTTTTTAAGATTTTTTTTGTTTTTTTTCTGCTGAAATTTTCCCTTTCTTTTTAAATTTTTTTACTTAAAAAAAAATACTCAAGAAAAGTCTCTAAAAAATCAAGGAAAAACATTAAATAATGCATTAAAAAATTCCTATATAATAAATAAGACCTTCCTTTGTTTATGAAAAAAATATTTTAAATAGCCAAATTATATTTTTCTAGTAAAAACTAACACTCATATAATACCTTATTACTTTTATTTTTTGCGATATTTGTTAAATTTTTGCTTTTGTTTCGCTTTATTTTTTCGAAAAGATCTTTTTTTTTCCTTTTAGAGGATTAGAAGGGCTTATATGTGATGACTTTTAGACACTTTATATTAGTTTTCCAATAGAAATCGGATGTTATTTGGCTTTATTGGCATTTTGTATCATTAAATTTAAAAAAAATGTAATTGAAAATGAAGATAAGACAATAGGAATACATAATTTTACAGAATATACCAAAGATCTTATTATATAAAATGGATTTATAATAATAAATATTTAAATTTTTATATGGTTTTTTATATTATTTTTATATAAAAATTGAAAATAAAAAATATCATTTTTTTCTTTTTTTTGCAAATTTTTTTGATATATTTTTATAAATTTATTCTTCATTTTAATTATTAGAATCTACAATAATTTTTTCTTAAAATACCTAATTTTTTTCATCAATATTCAATTATTAATTATATTAAATTTACAATTATAAATTTTCATCGATACTAGATTATTTTATTTATAATATATCTTACATTTCTAATAATTATTATTAATTAAAAAAAGATTTATCATTCATAATAAATTCTTAACCCATTTCTTTAAAAAAATTCACTGCAATGGCAGAGACAACTTCACTAGAAATATCTACATTATAATCTTTTATTTATTTTTTAATCCATTCTGGTAATTTTTTCTTAACTAAACTTCTGGCAAATCTCTAAAATAATAAAAATATTATATATATATATACATATATATTTATATATAATATATATATATATATATATATATTTTATATTTTAATATTTATATATAATGTTTACTTTTTCAGCCATAATCATTAGTCCATAGTCGTTTTTTCCTCTCATAACTCTTCCTAAACATTATGCGCATTATCTCATTGCATCGAATTCTATGTATTCGTTTTTTGTCACTTTAAAATTTTCAGTAAGGTATTTTACTCTTTCTAATAAAATAGGATCATTAGAATTTTAGACTGGGAAACCTAGCATTATAACACATCGTCCATATTATTCATTAAAATCTATTCCTTCTGCTACTTTTCCCCTTGCGATTGAAAAAAATATAGCTCCTCGTCCATAATCGCATGCTCTTCTGAAATGAAAAAGACTCTTATATAAATATATATATATTTCATTCATATATATTTTAATTTTTTACTTACGATGTTTAGGCAACATCTTTGCTTTCGAAATATACTAACTTATATTTTCTTAATTCATCTAAAATACCATCTTAATCCCATTCAAATATTATTTATTCCATATATCTATTATTTTATATATAAAAAATAAACATATGTATACCTGTAAGAAGGAAAAAAAGCCACAATACCATCTGGACAAATTTTACTAATATCAATTAATAAAGCACCAAAACTTCTAGTAACTGTCATATTTTATCTTGCTTCGAATTCTGAACTTAAAGCAGTAAAATCAAGTCCTTTAGTTACAATTATTGGATTAATAGAGTTTCTTGATAATTCAATATCTATACTCTTTAATATTTAATTATTATTTTAGTTGAAAAAAAGTAGTTAAATACTTTTAACATAAAAGGATTAAAATTTAATATTTTTGGATAAATATCTAATGGTGACATAGTTCCTGATGTTAAAATTACAGATGCGTATTCTTTAAATACGTTTTATATTGCTAACGATGAATCTAAACATGTAAAAGTTAATAAAGGATCACTTAACGATCCATCTAAAGGAGAAGGTTAGAATATTATTTTAAATCTATTTAAATTTTAATATATATATATTAATATAAAATTATATATAAATATATTATAAATAAGAATATATATATTTATTTATTATATATATATGTTTTTATATTATGTATATATATATTTATTTATTAAATTTAAACCCTCTCTAATTCATAGCTAATAAAGTAGAAAATTAAGCAATAGTAGTAATAGCTACATATTCATCATTATCAGTAATTTCTAAAGACATAAATAATTATGATAATCTTTCTTCTGCGAATCTAATTTATATATTATTATTATTTTTTTAACAAAAAGTACTTCAAGGATGTTTAGTCTATGTGATTTTATATTTGCATATCACTTAAAAATTAAGGCGGGTCTTAATTAATACAATTTTTTTCTTTGAGTTTATTTTTTAAAAACATTAATATTTTCTTTAAAAATAAGACAAAAGGTTTTGCTAAACGAATTTATAAAGGAATTGATTATTTAGCTAATTCTTCAAATACTCCCTTTATTAATAAATAAAAACTAATAAATATATTAATTTAATAAAAAAAAAAACTTATTTTTAATTTTCTTAAACTTATTCTTCTGTAATAATATTTTTTTCTTTAAACCATTTAATAATTATTTATATTCATTTTCTAAACTTTATTAACTTTAATTTTTCATATTATCAATCTAATAATTTAATATTTATATATATATATATATATATATATATATATATATATTTATATATATATATATATTTTTATGTTTATATCTTTTCATATTTCTTTTTTTATTACTTTTAATTCTAATTATTCAACGTTTTTATAAGCTGAATCTAATAATCTTTTATTAATATTTACAGTAAAAACATCTAAGCAAATATTATCAATATTATGAGCCTCATCAAAGACTACTATACAATCTTTTTATAGAGACTATAAATAAAAATTTATTAATATAATATTCTATTTATTTACTTTATTAATAATATCTTTCATTTAAGGACTTAACAAATACATATAATTATAAACTACAATATTACTATCATTGACTAATTTTCTTGCTAAAAAATAAGGGCAAATATTTTTTTATTTTCCTATTTCTTTTAAATCATCAATGTTATAAATTCCTTCTTTAAATTCAATTTCTTCTTTTTTTTCTTCGAAATTTTCAAAAAATGTACATAATTTTTATTCTCCTTTTTCTCCTCTAAACCTTACCCATTTAGCAGTTAATTTTAAGCATTCATCATCTATTTTTTCTTTCTTTTATTAATTTTAAACTAAAGGATTTATACATAAATTACTCCTATTTTATTATTTTCTTAATATATAAATTATTTATTATTATATACCTTGCAGATAATGCAGTACATAAAAATTTAAATTCTCTTTTTTCCTCTAATATATATTTTTTTGTATTTTCTAATACAAATTTTAATTCTTCTATTGTTTTTTCCATTTCAACAACTGTTCTTGTACAATATAATAGCTTTTTTTTATATTTTTTTGTTTCATTAATTATATATAAGTATCATTATTATTTTACTTTTTTAAATTTGCCTTAATTTTATAATAAATAAGATGATATTAATGATAATAAACAGACAGTTTTTCCAGTTCCTGTAGGCATTTCTATTATTCCATGTCCCTTTATATATAAATATTTTCATTTTTTTTCTATATTTAAAAAATATACTTAATTATCTAATATTAATTTAAGATCTTTCATATATTCAAGTTATTCCTTATAAAGAGATTAATATGGAAAATAAACTGGAAGATCATTTATATAAAATTTCATTTTTTTTATTTTATTTTTTATTTTATTTTATAAAGTGGGGTGGGGGGGGGGATAAATTTATTATTAATATTTAATATTTTATAATTATAAAATACATATAAAATTAAAAATATTTTTCAATCTTTTTTATATGTATCAAATATAAAATCAAAATCCTCTTAATTCTAAATAATAGGGTTAATTAAAGAATATTTAGAATCAATATTAATATCAAAATAAATGAAAATAGAGTATAGTAAAATAAAATAAAATAAGGCTTTGTTAATTAAATAAATTTTAAATGATCCTTAATCATATAAACTAAGACTATTTTTATATTAAAGTTCATTTAATAATTAAATTCCTTATAAATTAATTACTTATCCTAAGATAATGAATTTATCTTAATTTCTTTTTTATATTTTATTTTTAAATTAAAAAAAAAAAAAAATATTTACTTTTTTAATACTTATATTTAAAATTCATTGTTAATAAATTATATATTTCCATTTTAAAAAAATAAAACACTTCCAATATGTACATTTTATTAAGTTTATTCAAAATATAAATATGAATTAAATAAATTTTCAGAAAATTAAATAATTTATTTAATTTTTTATTAATATTTTGAACTCTCATTAATAAATTAAAACTAAAATTGGTTATTGAGTATAGCATTATTATTAAATTAAAATTATTACAAATTCTCAAATATTTAATTAGAAAGAATATTATTAGATTGGTTAAAACAAATAATTATTTTTCCTAAAGAAAGAATGGCACCCTTATTCTTAAACGTCTAAAAAATAATATCGTTATTATATAAAGACTTAAATAAAAATTAAAAATTAGAAAAATGATTTTGACTTGAAAATTATTTAAGATTTTACATTTAATAAAATAATAAATATGAAATAATATATTAAAAAAAACTATATATATTTAATAAATATATAAATATATATATATATTTATATATATATATAAATATATAATAACTTAAAATCAAATATTTTAATTAAATTATAATTATTATTAAGAAAAATTGAAATAAATTTATAATTAATTTTCTATTATTTATTTAACTTCCTACAATGAATATTTTCTTTCGTTATTTTTATTAATAATTTATTACATTTAAATTACAATTTATAAATTTTAAATTGCGTTGGTGTTATTAGCGAAAAATCCAACTATTTATTTCATAAAATTTTCATTATTTTCCAACTAAAAATCTCTTTAAATTTACTCTATTATATATTTTCTATTTTATTCTTCGAAAAATTTAAATAAATCAATCCAATTTATTCTATCTTCTTCCTTTATTTATAACATTTTAGTAATTATCTATTATTAATTTTTAGATATAAAAGGTTAATCTGGAAATTGAAGTGGCCTATTTAATATGTTCTGTAATAAATCAAAATAATTCTTACCCTCCCAAGGTGTTCTTTTATATAATATTTCATAATAAAGTATTCCTAATGACCATATATCTGTTTTTGATGAATAACTTTATTACTAAAGCACTTAAGGGGACATATAAAGAGGAGTTCCTACAAAAGATACTAATATAGGCTCTTCCATACCTGTCTCGATTACTTTTGAAAAACCAAAATCTGCGATTTTAACAGATTAGTCATTTAAAAGAACATTTAATAATTTTAAATCTCTATGTACTATATTATTATTATGCAAACATTAAAAACCTTCCATAATTTAAAACATAATATTAAATAAATCATGTTCTTTTAATTAAGAATTATTGTAAATATATTTTTACAAATTTCCTTAATTACAATATTCCACAATCATATACAAATTATTTTCAGTTCTTATTATAAGTTATATTATTAAATATCAATCATATAAAATAAAAAATTTAATTATATAAATATATATAAAAATATATGAATATATATATATATAAATAAAAAAATTATATATAATATATATATATATATATATAAATAAATAATAATTTATTTAATTTTTTTTTTACTTTATTACATCATATAATTGTACTATATTTTTATGTTTTAACATTTTCATATTTTTTATTTCATTTTTTAATGAAGGAATTATTTTTTCAGGTTATGCTCTAAATTTCGCTAATGGAATTATTTTTATTGCTACATCTTTATTGTCTTTTGTATCTTGACCTTAAAATACATTACCGAAACTACCTTTTCCTAATAATTTTTCTTTATATATTATATAGTGTTACAGAATTTTAATATTTTTTTTATCCATTTAATTATTTTTTTATTTATTATTTTTTGATTTATTTATTTATTAATAATAAGTTTTTTTGTTTTCGTATTATTAAAAATATATTTCTTTTTACCTTATATATAATTAATAGTATTAATTTTTTTTTTTTTGTTATTAATAAT
Source organism: Ichthyophthirius multifiliis (assembly GCF_000220395.1). Lineage (NCBI taxonomy): Eukaryota > Ciliophora > Oligohymenophorea > Hymenostomatida > Ichthyophthirius > Ichthyophthirius multifiliis. Next base: position 17,536 of record NW_004086665.1, read on the forward strand.
AATTAAAAATATTTTATAAAATTAATAACTTTATTATTATTTTTATAAATAAATAAACACTAAATTAAAAAAATTATATAAAACTTTTTGATAATTATTGCACTTTTTTTAAAAAAATTCTCTTTTTAAATAATTTAATTTTATATTGTTTATAAAATTAATTATAAAATATATAAATAGGTTTATAAATATTTATATAACATAATAAAAAACTTTAAATAATTAAGATATTAAAGATTTATATTATATATTATGTAATTTTAAATATTTAATAATAAAATTAAAAATATAAATTTAAGAACACAATCGTTAATTTTATATAATAATTAAGATAAAAGACTTAAAAAAAAATATTTAATTTTAATAAATAATAGTGTATTAATACTAAAATAATATATATTTAAAAAAAAATAAAAAGTAAAATATATAATTTTATAAAATATAATAATATATTTTATAATATTAAATTTATTCTAATAAAATAAATATAATAAAAAAAAATAGTATATTTTTGAAACTAAAAATTTATAATATATATAAAAAAAGATAAAAAATAAAGATAAAAAATAAATAAAAAATATTACAATGATAAAAAAAAAAATGATAAAATAATAAAATTATATATAAAATTTAGAAAATTATAAATATATATATATATAAATATATATAAAACTATATTAATTTATATTTTTATATAAATATAATTATAATAATAAATTTTTTATATATTTATAATTATATATATTTTTATATATTTATATTTAATAAAATGTATTTATTTGTATTTACATATATTATTATACTTTAGATATATTTTGTTTTTATATATTATCATTATTATCCTAGTTAATTGTAAAACGAATTAATTTAATTTTAAATTAAAAACAAACTTTCATGTTTTTTATATTAAAATTATTTTGTTATTTAAAAGTTTTTATTTTTTTCTTTTTAATCTATTTATCTTATTAAAAATGAATTTAATTTTTTATCTTCCTGAACCTTATCTTATTATTTTATTTTTATAATTTATTCACAAAATTATTCGTTCTGTTTTTATTATATTCCTAATTTTTTATGTAACTATAATAATTTTTGTGATTTTTTGTCTTTTTTATTTAAAATTCTACTTATAGCCACATATTTTTATTTATAATATTTTACTAAATTTCTTATTTTTGATTTTAATAAATATTCAAAAAATTTAAATATTTATTTTTTTTGTTTTCCCTTTGTGTAAAAACATTCATATATTCTTTATCTTTAATAAATTCTATAAAAATCTTTTTATTTTATCCAAAATCTTATTCTTTATTAACACATTCAACTACAAAAGGTACCCCGAAATCTATTTTTTAATTTATATTTACACTTAAATTTCTCAAAATAGGCTTGTTTAGAGTTTTTGTATCATTTTTTACTTAATGATATGATGCACTTTTAATAATTATAGCATTATTTTAACAATTTTATTATTTTTATTTATATATATTAGAAATAGATTCCTTTATTTAATTAACTTTTTTTAGCTTTTTTATATGTTATTTAATTAAGTCTTTATTTTTAATTTATTCTAATTTAAATATATTCTTTTTCTTTTAAATATTTTTCTAATTCTTCATCATTGCTTTTTATCATTTTTTAATTATTTTTTATAAAACTATAAAAAAGTTAAAAAAAAATTAAATATTAAAATCAATAAATTTTATTTAAAAAATAAATAAAAATGCAAATTTAATTTATTTACATATTTTTTATTATTTTATAAATTATAGGAACAGAAGAAGAAAAAAATTAACTTAACATAAAAAAAACTTCGAATAATGTCTATAAAAAAATTGCAATGCAAAAAGTTGTTAAAAAAGATAAACAATATGTACAGAAGATATGAAAAAGTTCGTTTAATGTTAAAATATAAAATACTATATGTAAATTAGATGGAGTTCCTGATATTGAATATACATCTAAAATGATATTATGTATAAAAGATTGTGAACAAGAAAATAAGTACATAAATGAATTTAAGGAATATATAAATTGTATAAAGACATGTTAAGGATAAATACTATTAAATTAATATATAATATGGATACTTATTATAGTAATAAATTTATGAAAAAATAAATAAATATACAAAATTCTAATAATTTAATATAAAAAATATAAATATAAAAATATAAATATATATATATATATATGTATATATATATATAAATTATTTTTTATATATCTTTAAATTATTTTTAATTTATTTTTACTTTTTTTATTATTATATTATATATTTATATTAATTCATATTTTTTTAGAGTATTAATTATAATAAGTATTTTTTTTTTAACACTTTTCTTATAAATTATTATTATTTATATTTGGATCTATAAAATTAATTTACTCCTAAAGTCTTAAAATACAATTATTTATATATTCGAAATCTTAAATAATATTTATTTCTTTAAAGCTTTCTTATAAATTTAATATATCTTTATTGTTTTAAATTTTTTATTATTATTATACAAATCTTACCATATTTCTAAAAATAATGTTTGCTTCCTTTATATATTATTATATTTATAATTTTTTTATTTATATATATACTTCTAAACTAATATTAATATTTTTTTTTCTTTTAAGAGTTTTTACATTGTTTAAATCATTGTCTTTTTTGTAGTTTTAAAAAACTTAAAACTTATAGAAATAATATGTTATTTCATATCTTCGTATTTATTTAAAATATCGATAAACTAAACACTTTCAATTACTAACATTTTAATATTAGTTGAAGCTACAAAATTAAAAGAACAAAGTTTATTAGAAAATAAATCTACAGCACCAAAAAAGAAGCCTTAAGAGAAAAAGAGCTTTACTTATATTTCATCTATAGTAAAATTAGATTCTAATTCACCTTCCATAATTAAATAAACTTCCGAAAATTTTTCTCCTTATTTTTTAATAGTCTATCCTGCTAAATATTTTACAGGTTTTAAAGAAAAAGCACAGTCAATATAAAAATTATAATTTTTATATTCATATTTACCATCTAATAAAAACAAAGGCCTGAATTTCGTATAAAAAATATCTTAATATAAATGTCTAATCATCTAAAATAATTATTTAAATATATATGTATTTTTTTAAAAATACTTATTTTTTTAAATCATCAGGCATTAATTTAAAATATTTATCATTTTAAGAAATAGGTGATAGTCTTGAATTTTTATAAAAATATTCATAATGTATATATATTTAATTAATAAGTTCTTTATCAATTGTTTTTTCTGATTAAAATTGCCTAAATAATATTAATATGTATATATAAATAAATATAAATTAAGATAAATATATTTAAATAAATAATAAAATTATATTTTATATAAATTTTAAATATAATATTTATATATATATATATATATATATTTATAAATATTTATTTTATATTTTTTAATTAATTATTTATATATTTAAAAAATATTTTATTTACATAATGAAATAATCCATTCTTCAATTTCTACTTTTCGATCAATATAGCCTAATTTTTTCCAATAATTTGTCAACACATCATTAAAAGTATTCATTATATAAGTAAAAAATGCGATTCCGCAAATCATTATTAAAATACATAAAATTCTTTCATTATTGTTTGTTGGTGTCATATCTCCAAAGCCAACAGTCGAAAAAGTTGTTAAAATAAAATAAAAATTATATAAAACTTGTTTCCATTGAGGTAAATCTTAAATACCATAAGTATCAGAAAAATTGGGTGCATTTTCTTACCTAAAATCATTTAAAAGATAGTACCATATACAAGAAACAAAATAAGTCAAAGAAAAACCTGTAATAATAAATTTTATATTTCTAAAAGTATATCTTACAATAAATTATTATTAAACTTTATCTTAGGTATCACTAAATTAAATTATTCTATTTATAATATTTATTACACGATCTTCCTTTAAAAGTTTCAAAAAACGAGGAAGTCTTGCTAATCTAAATAGTTTAATAAAAACTATCTTTAAAATATATATATATATATATAATTATAATATATTATATACATTATGATAAAATAAAATAAAAGGAAAGGTGGAAATAAAATCAATTATAAAAAATCCTCTTTATAATAAAAATATTTTTATTAAAATATAAATAAAATACTATATATAAATATAGATATATAAAAAAATAAATTTAAGAATATATGAAAATAAGTTTATATAAATAAAACTATATACAATAAAAATATTTATATATATATAAATATATATGTAAATATATATATAAATATATATATATATATTTTAATAATATACAATATATATATACTTATATATTTTCATTATACTTAATATATTTTTAAAATATTAATTTAAGATCTGTTATAATTTCATCTGTTTCTTCATCTATATACGTAGTTACAAAATTTTAAAGAATATCAAAAGCAAATAAACTTTCTATTATTATTTCACTATAACTATATTCATTTTGCATTATATCATTATCAAAACCCATTCTTTTATATATATCATTATATTTTATTTATTTTGTTAATAAAAATAATACCTAAATGAATTCATAAAACATGTATATACAATCATAAAAATATTAGTAAAATCCCAAAACATTTTATATGGAGAATTTGGTTTAATAATAATATAATATTTTAATTTTTCCCATGTGAATCCTTTTTTTTCAAATATATTGTTATATGATTTATCTTTTTTAAGTAAATTCCCTGAAGAATTAACTTATTTATCAAAACTTTATGTTCCAAAAAGTTACTTTGCAAATTTTTAATCAATAATATCTTTATTTATATATGTTTATCTTTTTTGGTATTATGATCTATTAGAATTTTATAAATTTAACATATTTTTTATATATATTTAAAAAAAAAAATTTTGTTAATTTAAAAAAAAATTAATAAAAATTTAATTTATTCAAAATAAAAATTAAAAATATTATCAATTTTTTTTTTTGCATTATTTATTATATGAATAATTTTCAAAATTTTAATAATTCTTTTTTGTTAATGTAATTTGACTTCTAAAACAATTTTTAATTTAAAATATTTTAAATTTAATATTAAATATTAGTTACTTAGACAAAATAATTAAAGTAATCAATATACATCTAAATAAATAAACACTTACTAACCATATTTCATTTTAATTGTCATAATATTTAATAAACCGAAAATATATTTAGAATTATTTTTATTAATAACAAATGAAAGTAATTTTATTCAAAATTCTTCTATATAATTAATAAAATTTCTATAAAAATATTTCATATTATAATATTTATTAATTTAATATTTTATATATTTTTTTTTTAATAAATATATTAATTAATACATTTTATATATTTTTAGGTATAATAAAAATAAGAAATTTTTTTATTTAAATGCTTATCGATGCTTAAATTTTTTTATATAAGTGAATATTTTCCTAAAAAAATGATTTTCGATAAATTATATTTATAGTTCTAAATATATTTATTTGTTTTAAATTATCTTTATTGATTATAATATTCATCAAAAATATAGTCTAAAATACAATAATTTTATTTTAAATGAAATAATTAAAAATATATAATATTTTATAAATTTTTTTAATTTTAATAATTTTTACAGTAAATTATAATTGTTTTAATTTATTTTATATGAAAATAAATAAATAATATTAATTTCTTTTGTTTTTATTATATCTTTTTATTATGTTTAATATTTTTTTATAATTTTAATTGAATAAAAAACTAAATATACTTTGTTTAAAATAATTTATTTAAAAAACAAATAAAATTTTACTTTGTAATCTTTTTATTGGAAAATTAAAATATTAATTAATTTTACAAATTTAATATATATATATATATATTTATATATATAAAAGATAATTTTTTTATTCTATTGATATATTTTAATTTATATTTTTTTAAAAACTTCCATTATACTTTTTAATTTATTCAAATATATGTTGTGTAGGTTTTAATAATTTATATTTTTATATTCTAATCTTATATTTTTTATTTTTTATTGATTTTTTATGTAATTTTGTTAAATATATATTTTTAGTTTAATTTAAACTTACCATTATATTATTTAAACAAAGTCAAAATCTTTTTTTTTATTAATAATTTTATCTACTTATAAAAAATAAGTTAATATTAAATTAGGTAAACAATTTCTATATTTTTAATAAGAATGTTATTTTTGATTTTTATATAATTCTGATGTTTTATTAATAAAAATATTATTTTATTTATTATTCAAACTTTACATTATTTTAATTAAATCTATAAAGGAATAAAAGATTATTAATATTATATAAATTAATTAATTTTTTAAAATAATACTAATCTTATTTTTTTTTTATTATTATATACATACAAATATATATTATTATACAAAAAAAAAAATGAGAATAATACTTCTTTAATAAAATTTTACTTTAGTTTAAACTTTTTATAAAATAATAATTAAAAAAAAATATCAAATAATTTATTAATTTTACTATTTTTAAAAATACTATTAAAATAAATGTTTTTGTTTTTAACTATTATTTTTTTTTAATACCATATGTATATTATTAACAGAATTTTCATTTTATCTATAATCAGAATGTAATGATTTATAATTATTTTTAATAGAATTATTAGTTAAATTCTATATATCAGAATAAAAATAAGCACTTTTATCTATAGATGGCGATGATTTTAAATAATCTATTATTTTCTGCTATCTAGAAAAACAAATATTTTTTATATTAATAATTTTCTTCCTTTATTTTTTACAATTATAATTATATATTATTTTCTGAACTTATTTTATATTTTTAGGATCTAATTATTCAAATATGGGTTTCTTTTATTAAAAAATATTACATGGTTTTAAAATTTGTTCAGTTTTTTTTTAAAGTAAATATTCCTTTTTTAAGAGAATTTTCTTTTATTTTTAATAATTTAAATTTTCATTTTTTTCGATTTTATTTTCTTAATTTTTTTCGATTTTATTTTCTTAATTTTTAAAATTTTTTTTTCTTAATTTAAAAATTTTTTTTTTCTTAATTATTTTCGATTTTATTTTCTTAATTTTTTTCGATTTTAATTTCTTCATTTTTTTATTATTATTCAATAAAAAAATCAATCCTTTTGATTTTTTTAAACTAAAAAAATTAATTATGTAGTATTTATTTTTAAAAAAAAGACTTTATTTAATAATTGATCTTCACTCTAATAAATTTATAAAAAAACTTCTTAATTTAAAACATAAGTTTCCAATATATAAGAACAAACCAAAATACTATAATTTCTTTCATTTTTTCCTAAAGCGATTTCTTCGAAACCAAATATCTCGTTTTCTCCAAGTAAAAAAAGTACTTTTTATTAGTTTTCTTTCTTTTTTTAAATCTTCATATTTTCGAAATAATTCTAATAATTTTATTCTTAATTTTCGGAATTTTATTATTTCAAAACCTTTACTTCTCCTTTTTTTATCATAAAAACCTTAAAAGGTTTTCCATTTCCTTCTTTATATACAAACTAATCCTTAAGAAAAGCCTGTTCTTGAAAACAAAACGCAATATTTTAGATTTTGTTTCTTGGAATATCATTAAAAATATTTTAAAGTCCTTTAATTTTTTATTTCATTTATAAATTTTATTCCTCAAAAGCTTTATCTATTACTTTCTAACTAATATAAAGACAAAGACAATCTTAAAATTCTCCAGCATAATATCTTAGATTTCGAAACGAATTATTAATTAAATCAATACTAGATCCCAAGCAATAACTTTGGTTAAAAATTCCTTAGTTTTAATTAAAAAAACCCATATTTTTTTAATTTTATTATTCTATTTAAAATTTCTAATTTATATCTAAAAGTGTATTTTTTAAAAGACTTGTTCCTTTAACTTATTCGAAGCTATTTTTATGTTCTAAAATTTAAGCTTTATTTATATTTTAACTTTTTTCACTTTTTGTATTACTATTTTTTCGAAAATACGAAAAATTTTGAACCTCTTATAAAGAAGAAAAAGATGAAATGTTTTCTTAAAATTCACAAAAAGTTAGTTAATTTTCAGTTTTTTATAAAGGTTTTTTTATTTAAAATAATTAATACCATTTATTTTATTTATTATAGAACATAATTTTTTTTAAATATTTTCACTTTTTTCTATATTTGTATGTTTTTAAGTTATTATATATTCGTCTAGTTAACCTTTTAATATAATATAAATACCATCATATTAGTTACTTTTTAATTATTAGCTTGGATTAAAAGAGAATATTTTTAAATATTTTATTAATATTCGAAAATAATCTTATTATTGATATATGTTATGTTTAATTAAATATTTTTCGAAATATTGTTTATAGTTGTTTAAAAATTTCTTTAGTTTTTCTTATTAGGTTTAAGTTATTTATTCAACTAATTCGCATTTTTAATAATAAAATTTTACAGATTGTTATATAATTTTTATAAGTTCTAAATTAGGCTTTTTTTCATTTTAACTACTTTCAGACATTTCAGTATTTAAATTATGTACTATATTAATTTTTTAAATACTTTTTTGAAAAAAAAACTGTTTTGTTATTTAAAATCAAAATTTCTATTGGATTATATAATTTATATAAATTAATAAGTTTAATTAAATAATTTAAAAAATATATTAATTTATATTTATAATGTATATAAATGTATATATATATAATATATATATATATATATATATATTATTTAAATATATATATTATTTTCTTATTTC